>NC_057813.1:227185747-227201118 GCF_018294505.1 Triticum aestivum | reverse complement strand
GTCGGCATCCCACAACTATCATCGTCGTGACCATTATTGAGGTCCTGCTAACTGAAAAACGATGTACATCGACCAAAGTGGACTGCACATATGTCTGCATCGCCACCACTGAACTGGTTTGGATCACAAGGAACAGAGTTAACCACATTAGACAGAGGAGCAAACCTCTCAAGGAGTTACATGATTCGGACATGGCGGAAAGAGTGATCTGCATACCAAAGGCAACAAGTGAGCAACACGATCAAAAAGAGAGAACATCCACACGATAAAAAAGTGATCCTCGGGAGTGACCCACGCGGCAATCTGTAGCGACCACACCGGCGAACACGCACGGCCGCCCTACCGTACTGCATCTGCTGCCCTGCCGCACTGCATCCGTCGTGGGCGTGCTGCATGCACGGCGCCGGTGGGAGTGGTAGCCGGGGAAGGGAGCTCGTCAAGGGAGGTGTTGCTGGATCCTGCGTCGACAGGGACAAGGAAGCCGCTGGGGGGAATGCACGGTCGCGCGGTGGTGGGGGAATCCGGCTCCTCCAGAGGTGCTCTAACGAGACCCGTGGTGCGCGCCTGTCGCTCCTCCTCTTGGGCTCGCTCGCTGACATCCGCACCTACCTCCTCCTCATCCACCAAGCCCCACACCTACCTCCTTCTCATCCTCCAGGAGAAGGTGAGTGTGCGAGGATGAAGATGACCAGGACGGGCCCATGGAGGAGCAGGGCGCCGGTGGCAACAATCGCGAGGGAGGAACTGCACATGCACACCCATGCGAGCTACAGGCAATACGCCTGCGAGCTGCACACGCCCGCGACCCCTAGAGATGGGAGGGGAGTTTCTTGCAGGCGATTTGGAGGGGTCTGAGAGAAACCACAGCCGTCGTCCTGCTCATCAGCCGCGGCTGCGGGAAGCAGCACAGGAGACGACGGAGGCCATGACCACCGGATTTTCAGGAGGAGAAGCCGTGGCGGTCACCGCGCCGGGGGAGCACCTTAGCCTTGCCGGGATCGAGGGAAGGCAACCCGATAGGAAGAGGATGGCCGCCGGGGAGGCACGGAGAGCTCGGGTGGATGCATGTTCGTTGGGGTAGCTACCCAGGGGGCAGGGGCGGACGAGGGAGGTGGAACCGGATCCCCTGGATTTGGTGGTTTCTTGGCGGGGGCGTAGCCCGAGTTGATGGCCGGCCCTGGGGGTGACGGAGGCGAGGCCATGGGGGTGATGGCGGGCCCTATTGCCGGCGGGGCGCGAGCCGTTGGTGGCGATGGCTCGCATCCAGAGGCGGCGTGAGAGGAGGGATCCTGGATGGGGACGGGTGAGGGAGGCGAAGGTGTGCTCCTCGATCCCGTTGCCTGGTAGCGTGGCGGACTGGAACCGCCCGAATCCGTCCCTGGGGAGGTGCAGGAGGACGGCCGGATCCCGCCATGACTGCAGTCGGATCCGTCCCTGGGGTTGTGCCGTGGGACGCAGTCGGAGGTGGTGGTGGGTGGCGCCGCCTGAGAAGGTAAGCAGGGTAGGGGTGCGCCGCACCTGAGAAGGTGGGCAGGGAGGTGTGGTGCGGCGCGGGGAGGGAGGTGTTGGTGGGCGGTGTCGCCGGAGAAGGTGGGGAGGGTAGGGGCGCGCTGCATAGGAGAAGGTGGGGAGGGAGGTGGGCTGGCGCGGGGAGGGAGGTGGCTGGCTGGGGCGTGGGGAGAGTGGGAGGATAAGGGTGGGGTGTGGGTTTTTTTTCGGTGCAGTTCGGTTGTTTTGTATATATACATACACTTATATATATATATATATATATATATATATAGTATATGACACTCTCCACTATGACTAGCCTAAGTATAGCCTAACTAAAACACCCACATGTAGTTGTAGTAGGGTTTTTGACTTTATATGCACTAAAATGCAAGGTAAGTGCAAAGAATGACTTAAACATAGCAAACGACCTGAAATGGGCCGGAAAATCAAACCAAGGGTATATCCGCAATTGTTGACCATGATTTTTTTGAGGCGGAACGATGTAGAGTAACTGAGATTTGTAGTCGAAGTGTCGCGTCTCCTTTTGGAAACTATGATCCTTCTTGTGAGATGCTCCGATATGAAAGGTGCGAGCACCAAAACTTGTGCCAAACTTCACCAAATTTATTCCATGCGATTGTGAGAGCACGCCACAGTGGCACAATGATTTTCGTTATTTTCAGGACTCTATATGCATTTCCTGAAATTAAAATACCAACAAGGCCCACGCCTCTGGCCGCACCCTGCGGCCGAACTGTTCGAAGTTTAACCCCGTTTCTCGCACAATGAATGAAAACTCGCAAAGCGACACCCAAATGATCTTGCGCTAGCATGCATGTGTATTTGCAACTATGTATATATAGAAATTAAACGAGATCTTTTTTCTTTTTGCATATTCAAAGTTTAAGATTGCTAGCGAGGTCTGCCGTCTGGTAAACTGTACCAGAAAATTGAACCATAGGGTACAATCGTAATATCTTACCGTGGGAAATTTTTTTGGAGGCGAAACGATGAACTCATGTTTTCATTCAAACAAAAAAATGATGTTAGTTAATGTAAATGTTTTCAAATAGCACACAGTTCACTCACGAAAGCCGTGTATCCACTAAACCGTGGCCGATACCCCCTTGCCACGCGCGTAATCTGAGTCATGCGTTCTGATTGGCCAGAACCCAAACCCCACGGATCGTACGTCTGCACAGTTGGATGCTTCCAGATCGAATGACGATCCTCATCCCTTTCAACAGCACATGCAATTCCGGTTGTGATTTTATTTTTATGCACAAAATGCATGTTAAACTCAAAAAAATGTCTTAAATATAGCTAACGATACCCGAAATGCACCAGAAAATAAAACTCGTGGTATAATGGTGAATGCGTACCGTGGAAATTTTTATGAGGCCAAATTGTGAAGTCACCGACCACTAGAGTTTGAATTCACATGTCTCCTTTTGGAAACCATGGTCCTTCATGTGAGATGCTCCGGTTTGGAAGGAGCGCTCATCAAAACCCATGCCAAACTTTACCAAAATATTTCCCCGGGGTCGTGAGAGCACGCCACGGGCACACACCGATTTTGATAAAGTATGGACTCCATCTTAATTTCCAGTAATTAAAATACCAACTAGGCCTACGCCGGTGGCCGCACCTTGCGGCCGAAATGTTTGAAACTTCTCCATGTTTCTCAAACAATGGATGAAAACTCGAAAAGCGGCACATAAATGATTTGTACACCTTCCTTGCTAACTAACTCCCAAATGTGTTGTTGTAGAACAGTTTTGAATTTAATTATATGCACTAAATGCAAGGTAAGTGCAAACAAATGACTTGAATATAGCAACGAGTTTTGGCCGTATGCATCGTTCTGATGCAGAGGCAGGGGGATACCCCCCTTTTCGAAAAAAAAGAATATAGCAACGAGACCTGAAATGGGCGAGAAAATCAAACCTAGGGTATATACGTGATTGTTTACTGTGAAAATAATTCAAAGCGTAAAGATGTTGTTAGTGACGATTGGAGTCCGAAGTGCCGCGTCTCCTTTTGGAAACTATGATCATTCTTGTGAGATGCTCCAATTTGGAAGGTGCGAGCATCAAAACTCGTGCCATCTTTACCAAAAAAATTTCATGTGATCCTGAGAACACGGCACAGTGACACACCGATTTCCGTTATTTGCAGACTCTATATACATTGCCTATAATTAGAATGCCAACATGGCATACGCCTCTGGCCGCACCCTGTGGCCGAACTGTTTGAATGTTTTCCCGTTTCTCGAACAATGAATGAAAAATCCCAAAGCGACACATAAATGATTGTGCTAGCTAGCTAGCACCCACGTGTAGTTGCGACTATAGCAAACGACTCAAATATAGCAAACGATACCTCAAATGCACGAGAAAATCGAACCGTAGGGTACAATGGTGATTTCTTACCGTGGAAAACAATTCGGAGGCGAAACGATGAACTATTGTTTTCATTGAAACAAAAATATGATGTTAGTTCATGTAAATGTTTTCAAATAGCACACGGTTCACTCACGAAAGCCGTGTGCCTACCAAACCGTGGCTGATGATCTCCTTTGCTGCGCGCGCGATCTGAGTCATGCGTTCTGATTGGCTAGAACCCAAACCCCATGGATCGTACATCTGAACCGTTGGATGCTCCCAGATCGAACGACAATCCTTATCCCTTTTGACAGGAAATGCAGTCCGCCTAGGAATTAATTTATATGCCAAAATACACGGTAAATGCCAAAAAATATCTTACATGTAGCACACGAGACCTGAAATGCGCCAGCAAATCAAACCCATGGTATTATGGTGATTGCTTAACGTGGGAAAAATTTAGAAGCGAAACGATGAACTCACATCTTCATTTCAAAAAAAAATTCTCTTTGTGCACACGAGCGATTAGAGGCAAGCGTTTGCATAGGCCTTTCCACGGGCGACCGGGGATATTTTCCACCCTTTTCACCTAGGCCGCCAACACCCCCCATGGCCCGCCCGCGTTTCACTCAACTAGTCCATCCAATATCTATCGCCAGCTCCTCTCTCCCCCAGATCCACCACAGAACGCTCTCCGGCGCCAGCGTGCTCACCCCGGCCGTGTGCCCGCTCTTCACGTCAACCCTAGCTCCACTGTCGTTCCTAACACGCAGCTGCCCGCGCCTCCCCGTCTTCGTTTGCTCGCCAGCCACCCTCGAGCATATCGATGATGTAACCCTCGCCTCTCCTCTGGTCCGTCCGGGTTTGCATTAAGAAGCTTGTTAGTTACTGCTCTCCATCGCAGTGAGGCATATTTCCTCGTAATCTCTCTTCCTATTTCGTTCCGTATGTTCCCAAATTGGAAATTGGCTATAAAATAACGGAGAGCATATATATGTTAATTATCTACCTTCCTAACTAGTACATATAAGCTGTATTTGTTCCAATAAGTTACTGCCGATTTACAGATCACGGGCGCCCGAGTCACACAAACTTAACAAATTAGCCGTACATTTTCTAAATTATTGCATGACATGTTTAGAAAGTTTGATACCAAGTTGTTAGTTTTATGCTTATCCTCCTTTCCTGAGTTTCGCATATGTTCTCTGTAGATGCCGAATAGCAGCGGCATCACTCATGCTTCAGGTGATGTATCTTCATCTGATTTCGACAACCCTAGGTCTTTAGAAGATGGCGAGGGATCAAGTAATCTTGAACAGGATAGAGCTGCAGCAATTACCCTTTCGGTCAGGACACAGAGGAACGCTCCAAGGAAGCCCACACACCAGCCTAAAGGTGTATATGAAGTAATTGAGATCGATTTAAAGTTTTGGGCTCCAATTAAACCAGATAAAGCACGTACGAGGTTCAGGAGTGTGTGTGCATTTGTTGGCAGGGCAAGGCTCAACATAAACCTGCCGGGGTTTCAGAAGGTTGACACAGAAACACGGCGAAGGATAGTCCGGGAGATCATCGATCACTTCAACGTTCTAGAGTAGTGAAGAATGCAGGTGGAACACGCTACACTGAAGAAGGCTAGGAATGCTTGGAGAAACTGAAAGCACGTGTTGTACAAGAAGTACTTGAGTGAAAGCAAGGACGCAATCCCCGCATACCCCCAAATTACAAAGGCAATCTGGGCAGAATTTAAAAGGGTCAGGGCAACTAAAGAGTTTGCTGAGAAGAGTTTCAAGCAGTCGGAACTTCAGAAGAAGAGCACACACCCCACCGTATGGGTGTGGTAGGATACTAAGGCATAAAACCGATATGGGACTAGGAGGACAAAGAAGCAGTAGCGGCGGGTGGGAAACCGGCCTTTAGTGAAATCAGGGGTGGCTCTCTGTTTCGCGTGGCTCTCTGTTGGTTTCGGGCAGCGGAAAAATTGTTTTGGGTGGCTCTCTGTTGGTTTCCCAAGCTTTGAAAATTTATAAAAGTGGAATTAGGTCAGATAGAGCCACGTGGGGCCCCAAGGCATTAGGGCGTGCCACACCTACCCACCGCGTCGCTCCCAGTTGCCTTGTTGTCTACTCGTTTGCCGTCTGGTCTACTCCCGAAGCTTCTAGGGTCTATTTTGTCTAAAAAAATCATCAAAAAGTTTCGTAGCGTTTGGACTATGTTTGGTACTGATTTTCTGAAAAACCAAAACAGGCAAAAAACAATAACCGACACTAGGCACTGGGTTAATAAGTTAGTTTTCAAAAATGATATAAAAGTGCATATTAAAGCATATAAATTATACAAAATTGATAATATAATAGCATAAAACAATAAAAAGTTTATAGATATGTTGCAGACGTATCACTGTCCCTAACCTAACCTTCAAGTTCCTGAATAGATCAGGCGACAACGAGTGGTTTCTCGCGGTGTTAAGAAGATTCTTCACTCATCAAGTGGTCCGATAGCTTTGAAGAACTGGCCACCTGGGAAGACTTGGAAGCACTCAAGCAATTGTCCCCTCACGTGCCGGCTTGGGGGGCAAGCCGCATCTTGCTCTGGAGGGATTGTCAGGTGCGGGAAGGAAGCGAAGCAAGTTCAAAGGGGCGGCCCACTCACAAGCCTCGACCGCCTGCTCGGCTTGTGGGCCCATAATGGGCCTTGGGCCTTGTAAACATTTAAATACCCCATTGTAGCTGTAGCAAGGACAAGCAGACACGACAATGGCTGGAGGATAGGGTCGCTGCGAGCATCATACACCTCCCGCTCTCCTCGAAAATTGGGCATTTCCTATTTGGCGCTGCAGGCGCCGGTTATAGCTGTTTCCGCAAACCGGCTCCTGCAGCGGCGCTACCTGGGCTCGACCCAACTCCTATTTTTTCTGATTTCTAAACACTAGATAAAACTGCAAAAAAGGAGCGCAAGCTAGGATTTGAACCTGCGATGCAGGTTATCAGGTATCGACATATAACCAACTCGACCACTTCACGAGATGTAGTAGCATACAAGTTTTCGTCCATTTATTTGTTCTTCTTTTTTCCTTTTCCCTTTTTCTTTTCTTTTTTCTCTATCCTTTTTTACTTTCTTTTTTCGAAATTTGTAATTGTTTTCTTCAAATAGATGAACTTCTTCTCTAAATCTATGAAATGATTTTTTCGAAACTTGTGAACTTTTTTCAAATTGATGAACCTTTTTCAAAATAGATGAACTTATTTTTCAAATTTGATGAATTTTTTACAACTTTCTGAACTTTTTCTTAAAATCGATGAACTTTTTTTTACAAAATCAATGAACTTTTTCTCAAAATCCATGAAATTATTTTCAAAATCGAAGAACCTTTTCCAATTTACATGAACTTATTTTCAAAATAGATGAACTTTTTTCAATTTAGGTGAACTTTTTTCAAATTCGATGAACTTTTTTTCAAATCGATGAACTTTTTTCCAAATTCGATGAACATTTTTTCAAAACCGATGAACTTCTTTTGAATTCATAACTGTTTTTCGAATACATGAACTTTTTCGAGTTGGTGAACTAATTTTTGAATATGCGAATTTTTTTTGCATGCTCATGAACTCCATCTGTAATATGTGAACATATTTTCAAATATTTGGAAAATATAAACGCTACAGTGTAATGCACAATAAACAGTGCGTCCACATTTCTATTCTTTAAAGATTTCGCGCTGTGAATTGTCACTAGCAGTTAGCTAGTGCCGTGGTGCGCAGGGGCGCGAGAACTTGGGGCGCGAATTCAAAAGTTCATCGTTTTTTCGCGCAACAAGCCTCTCCGTGTGGTGCGCAGGGGCGCGAGAACGAATCCTACTCCAGAGGTATTTTTGCCGGTCATTTTTCGCGTTGCTTGTTGCGCGATCGTGGGCCGGCCCATCCAGTGTGGGGCAAGGCGGGGTATAGGAGGTCCCCGGAAATTCCCCTCTTTTGTGTAGCTCGGATTCGAAATTCATGGTGAAACGAGAGAAGGCCTCACAGAATCACCCAACCACGGCCCTAGACGGGCCACGTTTGGCCCCCTTTGATATATACCATGCTTTTTTTTGTATGGTAATACGTGTCTCATTCATATTATAAAGATTAAAATACAAGTCACGTAAGAACCGACATGACAAAACTGAAAAGATAGTAGAACATCTTTGAGCTTGACACCAACGCCCATCACCTGTCTCCGGCACCACGACAGCAGTCACCAAAGAAAAGAATGATGGATCACCTCCTCACCCGAGCTCGACGTGCAGCTTTGCGGACCTCCAAGGTGGCTCACCAAAAGTGAAGCCCTTACCGTTGAACGAATCAGACCGGGGCAATACCCCGGACACGCCATCGAACTCCAGATCTGGCACCCCACCGCGACTAAAACGTCGCGGAAGGAAACCATACCTGCCATCCACGAACCACGAACCCAGCACATGTTCCGTCTTCCAGATGTCGTCGATACAGACCACAAACTGCATCCGCTCCTGGACTATCTCCCAAGCTCCGCGCCGACGCTGGAGCAAACGCCGTCGCAACGACGGAGCCCGAGGACACAGGTCCACCACGAGGATGCCGCCGCCGCCACGCCATCCTTGCTTGAACAGACTGGTTTCCAAATCCATCCCCAACCATAGGACCAATGACTTTGTCAAAGAAGGATCCGAAGAATCTTTATTCAGCATTGTCATCGTCGCCGTCGAAACAAAGACGATGAACAACCTAAAAATTTAAAATTACGAGGGAGTAAAAACGATCCACACGCGTGGATCCGGCGACCCCCCTCATCACCGACGACCGAGGCCGTCAGTGGAGGGGAGCCGCCGGAGGACGGTGCTGAAAGATTGGGTCTAGTGGCGGCGGCTAGGGTTTCCCGCCGCGAGGGCCAGGAGGAAAACGATTCCGCGTGCGCAGTGTTGATATATACCATGCTTGGTGGGCCGAATTTCCATCACGGGATACAGTTCTTCGGGCCGTGTACGCGACTAATGCGTTACTGGCATACCGGCCTACATGGATAGGTCCCATTCCTACCGTGCCCTCGATTTTTCGCTGCTCCCGCAGAAGCGCACAGCCATGGCCACCGCCGCCGCCACAGCCGCCTTACCGTTGCACCACCCCCGGACCTTCGCCCTGCAGCAGGGCGAGTTGGATGGGCGCTTTGCGGATGCCGAAGAGAAACCAGCAGCACCATCCGAGAAGCCCGCGGAGGCGGAGGTGGATGCGGAGGAGGACGAGGACGACGATGAGGACGATGACGAGGAGTATTGGTCCTACCATGACGTGGGTGAAGCCCTAGACTGGCTCGACGCCGCGGAGGGCCCGGATGGCTCGACGCGTCTTTCCTCAACATTCTCGGCCGCCGGAAGCGCCGCTGCGGCGCGGAGGCCGAACGCGCACGGCGGCATGCTCGCGCGCACACTCCAGCCACTCTCCAACCGCACACAGAAGCTGGCCTCGCACGTCCGCGCTGCTCCCTTGGAGGTATGCTCTTTCAACTCACCTTGGATTAGTTCTGATCGGCCTGTGCTGTATTACTAACTTTTATTTATGGGCGTATGCTATCAAGGACTAGGGTTCAGTGGTTCACTATCTTCTGGTCAAAGTTGTTTACCTAAAATTACTAAAGAGAACAGTTGCACTTCATATTAGAGCCAGGCCTAGTAGTATCAGCTAGGGATATTCTAAGTTTCCAGCGTCACTCTGCAAACCAATAACTGAAATAATTCAGCTCAAGTTTTGATGTCTGCTGCAGTACTGAATTTTATGTGACCCCGCTGCCGTAACATATGGATATTGTTATCTGAACGAAACACTGGTCATTTTTTATTCATCTGGGTGTTGTAGCTTTTTTTGCTGATCATTTGATGTCGTGAGTTTTGAACCACTCAGGAGTGGGAAGGTAGAATGAACGTGGGGATGTCAAATTCCGTGACGACTGCAATCAGGGACAGCATAAGGGATACTGCAATTGGGAAAACAAGGAACACTGGGAAGGCAGATCGTGCTACAGTTGAACAGGTCTGTACATTTTTTTGCTGTTTAGTGATGCTTAATTGCTTATTTCATTCTCTGCTTGGGAGTTGAATCCGTGCATTTTCATACTATTTCTGTAGCAAATTAAGAATCAATCCCGTAGCCTTTCACCCTAATCTGCTTTCTGTCAAGTGGTTGTCTGTTTTAAAAGTTTCTCCCCTCATCAAGTATGCAGTAAATCAAATTTTATTTATTAGTGCTAGATTATAAAACGTTGGTTTGATGTACATGAATAAATTCCTATTGAAGTTATTGCAGTTCCTGCTCAACCTCCCATCGCAGCATATTCCCAAACCCACTGCATTCCTGGGTATATAGGTGGCTGAAATGGCACCATTAATCCGCTGTTGACTACAACAACAACAACAACACAGCCTTTAGTCCCAAACAAGTTGGGGTAGGCTAAAGGTGAAACCCATAAGATCTCGCGACCAACTCATGGCTCTGGCACGTGGATAGCAAGCTTCCACGCACCCCTGTCCATAGCTAATTCTTTGGTGATACTCCAATCCTTCAGGTCTCTCTTAACGGACCCCTCCCATGTCAAATTCGGTCTACCCTGACCTCTCTTGACATTCTCTGCACGCTTTAGCCATCCGCTATGCACTGGAGCTTCTGGAGGCCTGCGCTGAATATGCCCAAACCATCTCAGACGATGTTAGACAAGCTTCTCTTCAATTGGTGCTACCCCAACTCTATCTCGTATATCATCATTCTGGACTCGATCCTTCCTCGTGTGGCCACACATCCATCTCAACATACGCATCTCCGCCACACCTAACTGTTGAACATGTCGCCTTTTAGTCGGCCAACACTCGGCGCCATACAACATTGCGTGTCGAACCGCCGTCCTGTAGAACTTGCCTTTTAGCTTATGTGGTACTCTCTTGTCACAGAGAATGCCAGAAGGTTGGCGCCACTTCATCCATCCGGCTTTGATTCGATGGTTCACATCTTCATCAATAGCCCCATCCTCCTGCAGCATTAATCCGCTGTTGACTACTTGAACAAAAAAAAAGCTTTATAAATCTTGGTTGTAACTTATTGTATACCTTCATCAGACTTGAGTTCCGCTTCATTTTCTATTGCCTGTTGTGTAAGTTCGTGAAGCAGAAATTTGTTAGTCTGAAGTTTGAACATCGCTCTTTTTGGTGCCTACTGCATTTTTGTTTATGAGTTCTCCTGACTGATTAGGTACCATTGCTTCAATGCTGAAAAGCAGGGGGTGATCTGATCTATTTCTTTTCCTCTTCTGCAATTTGTTTAATTAATATTTCTTGTCATTGTGGGCCTCAAAAGAATGCTCTCTATTGCACATGTGATTTGATTACTTGATCTTATGATTGCACGATAATTGCAGTTCTTATAGGCAGGGCATACTTGCTCATTCGTCCATCCAGATAAAGTTATAAATTTTGAATAACTGGGAAAGACAAAAACATGCTTTAACTCTATAGTCTATGTAATGAATGATGTTTTAGTGAAGTACTTATTCTGAACATTTAATATTTTCTTTATATGCAGGCTATTGACCCAAGAACCCGCATGGTTTTGTTCAAAATGTTAAACCGTGGTGTTTTTAATAACATAAATGGTTGCATTTCTACCGGAAAAGAGGTAATCTTCAATTTGCAGCGCACATCGTAGCGCAAAGGCATCTGCTACTTGCCAATTTCATTGCACCTGCGGATTTAAAAATAATGTTATGAGATAAGTGACTGGAGCATAGCGCTACTTTAGCTGTTGACAGAGGAACATGGAGAAGGCATCCCATACTACAAGTTGCATTTTTTTCTTCATCATTCTATATATCCATAATTAGAATAATACACTCAATATTAACTGTGGCAGTTGATTTGTTTTTTTCCTTTGTAGGCAAATGTATATCATGCAACAAAGACAGATGGCAGTGAGTTAGCAATCAAAGTCTATAAAACTTCAGTGCTTGTTTTTAAGTAAGATATAGATTTTATACTTGCTTTGTCTTATAACTGGATACTCAAAGCTACATCAGAAGGCTGTTTATGGGCATTTTGCTGTATCCTTCAAGTACTTCTAAATTGTTTTGATTCAAAAAGGTTTCCGTGTGAACAGAGTGCACACTTCCTTGTTGCAGGGATAGAGATCGATACGTTCAAGGAGATTATCGTTTTAGACATGGTTACTGCAAGCATAATCCTCGGAAAATGGTAAAGACCTGGGCTGAAAAGGAAATGCGGAATCTTTTACGGTATGAAATATTCTCATTAAGCATGCTTTATTCATGATTTTCATTCCAAGTAATTTGGCAAGATGTTTCTCAATGGGATTCTGTTGTTGAACTGGGTTTGATTTTTTGGGGAAAAAGGGGATGCATTTGGTGGCATAAGCTGTTGCTATCCTATATTTTGTTCTGTCTCTCTCTAAATTAAATTCTCACTTTATATAATTTTTATCTTCTTCTGCAATACTTCGCAAAATGCTTTCAGTTATTGAAATAGAAAGAGTTGCACTTCTCTCTCTTGTTCAGAGTTAGAGCAGAAGGAATCCGATGCCCGAAGCCGTTGCTCTTGAGGCTTCATGTTTTGGTGATGGAATTTATAGGTAAAACTTGTGGTGACATTTGCTTATTCAATGCCTATCAACATTTTCCTACAGAAATGGTATCATACCATGACCTAATAATTGTTCAAAACATAGGCCTTGTAGCAGAACATCCCCCAGAACAGTACTTTCAAAGGTATTATCAGTGCGTCTAATAAATTGAGTCGGTTCTCCTTCAGGAAAAGGAGGTTGGGCTGCTCCTCGTCTTAAGGATGCTGCTTTGTCGGATGACAAGTTGCGTGAAACTTACTTTGAGGTACATGATGCATGCAAAGATTAACTACCAGTTGAAATGCCGGCTGAATATGGTCTTTTCATATAGAAGAATGAACAAGGAACCACATAGTACCAAACATTAGATTGTGCATACTCTTATCATACCATTTTCCAATATACTTACTGCAGCTTATTTTCAGATTGTTACAACCATGCGGACACTTTACCAAAAGTGCAAGCTTGTCCATGGTGATTTGAGTGAATACAACATTCTTTATTTTGAGGTAGTTGAACACTTCTGATTAAGCCTCTTTAACCTCTTTTATTTCCCTGTTAACCAGGTTCCTCATTCTTATTTGCTTGTTGTGCAGGGACACTTGTACATCATTGATGTTTCACAGTCTGTCGACCTTGACCATCCTTCAGCATTGGATTTCCTGAAGGAAGATTGCTTGCATGTTAATGTGAGTAAAATTAAATTAAAATTGACCAGACATGGATAACTCGTGGTATTTATACGTGTGCAATGCTGTTTTCAGGATTTCTTTGAAAAACGAGGCATTCCTGTCATGACAGTAACAGAGCTATTTAATTTTGTTGTGGATCAAAATATCGCTGATGAAGATGTTGATGATTACCTGGAGAAGGCATGTCCTTATTTTACTTTCAGTAGTTACATTACTTTGCAATCATCGATTTTTGCGTGATACTATGCTCATCCTTGGACAGAAGATCTGACGGGTTAACAATATTGTGGTTACAACAGGTTCAACAAAAGATTTTGGAAAATGGAGATACAGCTGCAGATGATGATGAAATTGCTCCGACAGTCTTGGTGCAGGTAGGAATATGAATATTGTACTATGCATTTGTGCAGCTTTGCCAGAAATATACTCCCTCCGTCCCAAAATAAGTGTCGCTGAGTTAGTACAAAGTTGTACTGGAGTAGTTTACAACAGTGAGCATCTTCATTTCTCCAGTGAGGGACCTTAATATCTGAGGCATATGTTTATTTATTGCATATATCTGTTACTCCCTCCGTAAACTAATATAAGAGTGTTTAGATCACTAAAATAGTGATCTAAACGCTCTTATATTAGTTTACAGAGGGAGTACTCGTCAATCATCACTATTTTATACTATGTTTTGATTCAAGGTATTGACATTACCTTTGTGGTAACTGTTTTATCTCATGTACACAATTCATTGGTCTGATTCCAGTTAATCTTGTCTTCCAGATCTCTTATACGAGTTTGTAACTACTTCGTGTTTATTTTGTTTCTTTCATATATTTGTGCTGTGTGTCATACAGTTCACTTACTAATAATATTACCTGCTTTGCTCTTTTTGATAGACGTTGGATTATGTGAAGCAATGTGAGGCAGATATTGTCAGCATGTCAATGATGCAACGCCCATCTGTTGGTTATGAGCCAACAGCAGATAAGCTTTATGACCAGCCACTGTTAGGATTTGTGCGGGCTAAAAATGAGCCTACCGAAAACCAGGAAGCACAGCCGGCACAGAAAACACGGGAAGAACCCTTGGACCTGCAAACTAAGTGCTCGTTGGAGAACAAGGAGGAAGATGAATCGGGTGACAGTGAGTCCTGCTCTAGATCCGACGAAGACGGTTCGTGGCACGAGTCCACAAAGATGGGGCCCGAGGAAAGGAAGGCTGCTCGCAAGGAAAACAAGAAGAAAGTGAAGGAGGAAAAGAGGGAAACTCGCAAGACGAAGATCCCCAAGGCCGATAAGAAGAAGAGGAAGAAAATGGCGAAAGCGAAGTGCAAGCGGTAGTGGATCACTGCTGGCTGGTGCCATCAATTTTGTTATAGAAATCTACTTGCAGTCAGTGTTGTCTCTAATGGAAATAAGTCGATGTGTTGGATGTGCTTCTTTTCTGTTGTGGTCCTTCTAAATGTATTGCTTAAAAACCAATGTTGTTAAAGATCCGTCCTGCCGCAACATTATCAGATATTTTGAGTTGGGTATGCTTATAATTCCGTCTGTTCTGTTGGTTACATCTTACGTGGCGATTCTAGTGTAAACTATGGATGAGAACATCAACTCTTTATGGGTCTACAAAGTTCGCGATAAATTGTTCTCAAGCCCAAATCGCATAGCAGAAACAGGAAATTTTGAATGTGTGATGTGAAGATAAAGAAAGGAGACGGGTGCCTATGCCTGGACTGTGTGAATTGTGATCCAAATCTCCTAAGCTTGCATCAAATAGGAGAGCGCCCCATTTGAAATTTCACTTACGTTTATCTGATTCCAAATATTTCCGGAGCACCCCTAACATAACCCCCCCGGCAAGAGTTAAAAAAAACCCACATCTTACGGTCGCCCTTCCTTCGATTCGAAGGCGAGGCGAGCGAGCGAGCGAGCGAGCAAGCAAACCCTCCCAAAACCACGAGCGTCCCCGGCTCTCCTCTACCGAAGCCGACGCGAATGCCGGAACCGCAGGCCATCCTCCCGCTCCGCGCGCTGCCGCCCGACGCGCCGCTCCCCTTCCCCCCGCCGTTCCACCACCAGACCCCTGCCACCCCCGCCGCCACGGCCACGGCCAACGCCAGCGCCACCCCGACCCCTCCCCCGGCCACGCCCCCGAACCCGACCCCTCCCCCGGTCACGCAT
>NC_057813.1:227160020-227185408 GCF_018294505.1 Triticum aestivum | reverse complement strand
CCCATGGGAGATCGCCGCGCGCGCCTGGCTCGAGTCCTTCCCCGACGGCCGCCCTCCCACCGAGCCCGAGGTCGACGCCTACATCGACGCCCACCGCCCCGAGCTCCCATCCCTCCCCCGTTCCCAGCTCCACCAGCGCCTCCTCGCGCTCCGCGGCGACCAGGTAACACATCTACCCTTTCCCTTTCGACGGTCGACGATTCGCGCACTGGATGGAATTATTACCTGATTGCTCGGTGGTTAAGTTTACTGGATTCATCAACTTGAGTTCTTAGCGTGGCTGCACGAATTGTGACATGATAGGTTTTGGCTGTGGGGTGTCTTTTACATCAATCGAGGTGACCACTGTTTGGGGTTCCAAGTAGCACCAGTCATGCAAAAGTTACAAAAGTTCAAAAACAAAACCATGCAAAATTTAGCTTCTCAAATTAGGTTTTCTGAAATCGAATCGTTATTAGTTTTATTGAAACTCTAATTCGAGCACATTAAATTCTTACTTCAGGTCTTCAGCTATGTGCCTATGTTTATGAGCTTCATTAGCCCAATTTGATCTGCACAATATCTCGTAAATCTGCTAAGACGCAGCTTTCTTTTGCATTCCTCTAATCCTTCCAGTGACCAAGGAAGCTAAGTTCATTGTGCAATTTTTTTTGTCGTTCCCATCAGGTTTTAGATCCAGACCAAAGTGCATTCCCATACAGGTTCCAGCGAACTGATCTATGGAAGCCTGTGTATCAGTGGTTGGAAACTCTTGAGATGGACTCGCTAGTTACATCAAAGCAGATATCAGACTGGCTTGCATCGAACCCACAGGTGATGGATAGGCTGGTTGAGAAGCATTCCAAGTATCATCTGATACACTACAGCCAGCGGATGCACTTGAAATTGCTCAAGAAGAGAGGGAAGTTGCCAAAGGTACAAAATTTTCTGAACCACTTTGATTGGTTCGTGGGTGAAATGTTTTTATTTTCTTTCTACTGGCTGAATTTGTTTAAACCTTTCCAAACAATAGTATATTGGTATTTTGACATCAATTGTATTTATATTTATTCTTTAGGAGATGTGTGGTACTCTGACATGTTTTCTGTTTTTCATGAATCAAATATACTATGTCTAATTTAAATTTAACACCCTTGTAAAGTAGTATTAGCTTTTGTACCTTCCTTGTATTATTACAACAACAAAAGCAAAGCCTTTAGTCCCAAACAAGTTGGGGTAGTCTAGAGCTGAAACCCATAAGATCTCGCAACCAACTCATGGTTCTGGCACATGGATAGCTAGCTTCCACTCACCCCTGCCCATGGGTAGTTCTTTGGTGACATTCCAGTCCTTCATATCTCTCTTTACGTACTCCTCCATTTCAAGTTTGGTCTACCCCGACCTCTCTTGACATTATCAGCACAATTTAGCCGTCCGCTATGCACTGGAGCTTCTGGAGGCCTGCGCTGAATATGCCGAAACCATCTCAAACAATGTTGGACAAGCTTCTCTTCAATCGGTGATACCCCAACTCTGTCCCCTATGGCCGTATATCATCATTCCGGACCCAATCCTTGTGTGACCACACATCCATCTCAACATGCGCATCTTCGCTACACCTAACTGTTGAACATGTCGCCTTTTAGTCGGCCAACACTCAGCCATTGTTTTTAAGGCGTCCTGCCTTGGACGCTTAAGCGATAAGGCGCCCTGGCAGCGCCTTACAAATATGCCTGCCTTAGGCGCTTAGGTGTCCGCCTTAGGCGCTTAGGCCTTGCCTAGGTGCTAGAGCGGGTGGTGCTCGCCTTAGGTCGCCTTACCGCCTTAAAAACAAAGCACTCAGCGCCATACAACATTGCGGGTCGGTTACTTCAGGCACAGTTATAGCTCTTTTATTTCAGCAGGGGAACGAACCTAGCCTCCTCTAAAGCAGCCCATACTTCTTTTTCCGGTCGGTTACCTCAGGCACAGTTTTTTTAGTAACGCAACTTCTTCTTTGCTTCAATAGTTATTATATGTGGTTATGCTAGTTTGAACTCTTGGCTAGTTAAGTTGCATTTGCAAGGAATCGTTTGAGGTAATAGTACTTAATACAACATACTCATTTTAGTATCTCATAGGTTTTTTATTTGTTTCCGTAAGTTTGTTCTGTGAATACATCTTCCTATCCTCGCAGATAATATTCTGATCGGCTGTTTCTCGATTGCTTGGGAATGGATGAAATCACATTCCATTTGCTCACTGTTGGATCTCCTCAAATGATTCTTACTGCATATTTCGTCTTCCTCTCTGGAGATGACAGTGTGTTGGGTTAGGGTTAAGGTTCGGATGTAGGTTCAGGGTGGAGGTTACCCATGGGGAGCAGGGAGAGCCAGCGGGTGATCAACATGGCGGGGATAGAGGTGATGGCGGTAGCTGCTGGAGTTGGAAAAGGAGGGCCGCGAGAGAGATGACTGATAAAATGTGTTTAGGAGGATGGAGGGCGAGGCTGCTGCTGTTTGTTTGGATTTAGAGCATCTACAGCTAGGTGACCAAACCCTCAAACGCCGGGCTGGCCCGCCCGGTCACGAAATTTCGACCCAGACAGACGCACCAAACGGGCCTCAAATGCCTGGGCTGACCGGCACCCCTCATATCCAGCCCAAATATGGGGTGGATGTGGGGTGCCCGGGCACGTCGGACCCGGTCCACGCTGGCCCACCCGACCCCACATATATTCGTCCCTATCCGCTCGCCGGACCAAACCCTAGCCACTTCACACTCCTCTCCTCTTCACCCTTCCGCTACCCGGGCTCACCTCTGGCGATTTTCGGCTGTCTCCGGCATGGCGGGCAGCGGATCTGACTCCGACCAGTCCGAATCCATCTACTGGGGTGTCATCCCGTGCGGGTTGGAGGAGGCAATGGCGGTCCGCATTGCACTCCGCTGCTCCGGGAGGACAATGCCCAGCCGACGGCAGGATCTGCCCGGCGCGACTCCATAGCGTTGGCCGCTCGAGGCCTCTAGGGCTGGATCATCGCGGTACCAGCAGCCGGAATATCTTTCCTTCCCCATCACCGGCCGGGCAGACTATTGAGTCCCACTGGCCCGCAGTGAGAAGGAGAGGATAAGGGCCGCCGAGGCCCGTATCACGGCGGAAATGGCGCTGGCGGAGGTGGCTGATGCGGCGGCGCGGCTGGCCGCGGAGGAGGAAGCGATCCGAGCCCGCCTTGTGAAGAAACGGCAGCGGAGGAACACGCGCGCCCTCGCCCGAGAGTAGAATCGGGCAGTTCGTGCCATGGCCGGACTGCCACAGAAGGAGGAGAAGGAGGACAACGACGACGAGGACAGCTCCAGCGACGAGCAGATCCGGCTCGATCCCTAATGCGTCTTCGACCGGTACTTCCGCGAGAAGGACAGCAAGGGCGCCGAGAAGGGCAAGGGCAGCCGTGGATGATCTCCACCATAGCCAAACATGCCAAATTTTGGTAGTCCGATGGCATGTTAGTAGTGATGGGGTAGCCGGATGATGTGTTTAATGCGTCGACGTAGTTGCATGAGGTTGTATGGATTTGAGATATGATAATTGTGGTGTCCGGTTGTGAGAAGGCAAATTTGAGGCTTGACCGGTCAGTGTTCGGTCAGTGTTCGCTATACCTGGCCATGGGAAGCCCGCCCCGGCCCGAAAAAGCCCGCCCCGACGCTGCCCCTGGGCCGGGCTCGGGCCTAGGTTTTGAGCCCGAAGGCCGGGCCGGGCCGGGCCCGGGCCCGTCGTTTTTGCGTTTCCCTAAAGATTGGGCCGGGCTCGGGCCTAGAAGGCAGGCCCGATGGCCGGGCCGGGCCGGGCCCAGGCCTAGGTTTTTTGCGTCGGGCTTGGCTAGGCCCGGCCCGAAGCCCGGCCCGGCCCGAGGTATGGCCAGGTATAGTGTTCGCGGATGCGGCCGCACCAGCGTTTGAGGGGCCGGATTTGCAAAATCCGGCTGTAGATGCTCTTAGATCCAACAGTTCACAACATTGACTGGTTTTAACAAAAAAGCAAGCAACTGTGGTTCACAAGATCACATCAATTGACCTCTTTTGAACGAAAAACAATCTACCGTGCAGCTGTTGAATCCATATATATTTTGTCCTTATTCTAGATGGTCCTTACATAATCTCGATTTGCGTTCTTTTCTTGTTCCCCTTGACCTTTTTTCCCTTGAAGATACTAAGCTTTACAAAATTGATGCTTAAATAACAGACTCTACAACTTTCTGCGGCTAGAGCCACATTCCAGCCAAGTGCTGTTCCAGTTGCCCCACCAGAAAGTGTGGCGACCTTACCGAAATCTCTACCTCCGGCAACAGGTTTTACTTCCATTGATTCTACATCTTTTCTGGAAATTATAATTTTTTGGTCTCCTTGTCATATGCGTTCTGCCTTTCCATAGGTGGATTTCCAGGTGGCAATGCAAGCATATCTCCAGGTGGCAGTGCAAACAGATCTCCAGGTGTCAGTGCAAGCAGACTTCCAGGTGGCAGTACACCAATAAAGGACAAAAATATGTCTTTGTCCAAAAAGAAAGAAGCTCTCTTCAAATATGAACTGTATGCACCTAACTCTTATGCTGTTCTTATTTCTTAGGGTTATCAGTTGACTTTCTCTGCTACATTATTAATGATGTGTGCTAAAATAACCGTGCATGCATTTCAGTTTGACAGATTTGCAGAATCAATTGACCAGTGTGATGTTAAAGCACTGTCGTACTGTCGCCATTAAAGATACAGATTCACTGTATATGGATATTCAAAAGCCAGAGACCAACATATTATATATACAAGAAGGGGCAACTACTGCAAGCGCATCAAACCCTGCAGATGTGCCAAAGATTTATGTCAATGAACAGCCGAACGCAGGGGGAGTAGTGGAGAGTGAATTTGGCCAAAAGAGAAAGAGAAACCCAATCATTGTTACACCAGCGTGGTGTTACAGTGAAGCTGCAACAGGTTTGTCCCTTTTCTTGGTGGTAGGATAGATCCTTTGTTGTTCTGTTCGATATAAGTTAATTTACGGACTTAAGACACCTTTTTGTCTGTTCATTTGCGTATTCTATGGATTGTAGGCTTGCTCTTTAATTTGTAAACATACCATGCCAAAGGCCTTCCATTATCCGCAGTTATATAATTGCAAATTTGTTGTTTTGATCCGTATCAACTGAAAAGTCATGTTTCAGGAACGTCGGAGCGTGAACAGAATTCTAGTTCATATAGTGATGGTGCGAGAAGTTTTAATATATGGAAGGGACATGTTAATCCATCGTCTACACAGAGATCTATAAAGAAAAATCTATTGTTCTGCCTAGAGGGGCGTGAAATCGGTAGCAACTGGTCTCAAGTTTGTTCTTATGGAGGTTATGCTGGAAGGAACCGTGAAAGATGGACCCCATTTCTTGAAGGCATGTTTGTTTTGATCTCTAAACAATATTGTTGTTCAGCAGTGTTCTGATATTTAGTTTTCATTTTGTAAATCATAATAGATTCTTCTTGATTTCAATATTTAGGATGGAATTCACCCGCAGTTCAGTTTGAAGGGCCTGCGGTACAAGCTGTAAGAAAAAGTTACCTATCTTGGAATGCAACTTCATGTGCTTATACATCAAGTGCTCCTTCTGCTCAGCCTCATGACAGGGTATGGATCTCTCAAATGCCTGGTAATGCAATTTGGTACAAGTTCAAATACTCCTTCGGTTCCTAAATATAAGTCTTTTTAGAGAATCCAATGCGGACTACATACAGAGCAAAATGAGTGAATCTACACTATAAAATATGTCTATATACATCCGTATGTACTCCCTATTGAAATCTCTAAAAAGACTTATATTTAGGAACGGAGGGAGTAGTTGATAACGTGATGAACTGATGTCTGGCAGTTTGCTTGCTCAAAGCTTATGTAGTATCAAACATAGTTTAAGAAGCCTGAAAGCAAACAGACAGTTCAACCGAAAAAACAAGAACCATTGTGTAAGTGTGCCAATAGCGGTACAAACCACGTCTGATTAACAAGTGATGATCATGCGGACTGTTTGGCTCATGCGGTTACTAACTAAGATCAATCAGAAGCTTGTGTAAGCCTATTGAGATCAAGGGAAAAAAGTGGTAGCGTTAATTGTGCGTTTTGACACTGCCTCGCGCTTTTCTGACCAAAGTGCATGCTTAAAGCGCAATTATGTGCACAACAAGTGCAATTAAGCGCCAGCCTGCCTAGGCGTGTTTTCTTAATCATGGGTCGAGATAGAAAACTTAGTCAAATTCAAACCATATTAATTGATACCCCATGGTGACCACATGGTTAAATTGTGAGCTAAGTTGTCATTTCATCTTTATTTACTGACAAAGTATGCTTGGGCTTATGTTGACCCACTTCTACAAGTTTAGAGACCTAATGTGCAATCATCAAGTTCAGAGACCCAAGCGACATGTCTGTACAAGCTGAAGGACCTATGATGCACTTTACTCTTTATTTTACCATTATACACATTCTGTTCTTAAATTCTCTACTTTGTGTTGGCTCAGCAAGGTGTACGCAAAGTTCTTGATGTAAAATTTCACCCAGAAGGGTTGCCCCAGCTTGTTTCTTGCTCTAATGAGGTTGGTACCTTTCATGATTACAACTGCATTTTCTATTCAAGATTTTATAGTAGTGAGGGGGAGCCCTGGGAGGCAGGCTAGCAACAAGCATGGCATTATAGCTGCTGTGAAATGCCTTGATACCTCCCTGTTGTTCTTTGGATTCCTATTTGTATTTTGTAGTTTTTAATTGATAATTTCCTTCTTTTGATTCATATAACATATCATTCCATCAATCCAGGCACCAAATGAATTATTGCTTTTCAATCTTCTTTCTGGGAGGGCTATTCAACTTAGAGGCCACAATACTAAGGTATGCCATACAAGTTCGTTTATGTTATATCTACCCACATATAAATAGAGTATCTTCTGCTAGTGAATCTATTCCGCCTTAAGGCTATTCAACTTAGAGGCCACAATACTAAGGTATGCCATACAAGTTCGTTTATGTTATATCTACCCACATATAAATAGAGTATCTTCTGCGCTAGTGAATCTATTCCGCCTTCCTTGTTCGTCCTTTTTTTGTTGAACGGATCTTTTTTTTGAACAGCTCTTTTGTCCTTTTGTGCTTGGAGAACAGTATACTTTAGACTTTACTAACTCGGATAAAATAACTCAAGAGTTAAGACCACCGCCATAAGAAATACAAAATAAGTGGTTGTGTGACATGCTTAACCTTCTGTTTCCTGCAATATTTACTTGTCATTCTTCATGATCAATTGTTTTGTCACGTTTTTCTTTTTCAAGCATGTTCCATACAAGGAGAAAATGTGCACCCTGTTTCTTCCGTTACCATGCTACGACTACATAAAATAAATTCAGAAGTACAGTACTATGTTGCCCCCTCTGTAAAGAAATATAATACCTTTTAGGTTACTACTTTAGTGATCTAAAAGGTCTTATATTTCTTTACAGAGGGAGTACTATGCTAGTATTAATCACTCTCAACTCTCAGTACTCATTGTAAGATGCGTGTTTAATCCTTGTGCTCGTATTTGGCATGCCTTACTTTCTTTTTGCCTTATACTACGGTTACTATTAGTGTTTCACTTGGTTATTTTATTGTTCCCAGATCCAGTCAACCTCATTTGCGGTTAAAGGAGCAAGCGTTGTATCTTGTGGTTCTAATTTACTGAAGGTGACCCTGGAGTACTAATCAATGCAACAAATAAGAACCGAATGATATTAATTTATTTTTTCTTTATGAATAAACAATAGGTATGGGACTGCATAACGGGCTCTTGCCTCTACACCCTGGGTGGCGATGACCAAAATTCAGTGGGGCATACTCAAAAAATCAATGCTATGGCAGTGAATAAGTGGCAGTCCTGTATGTCAACTCCCATGAGCTTTATTTCTGTGTGTTTAATAATAAGTGCACCTATACCCGTCTTTCTTGTTAGATGTCTTCTTTCACTTCCTCTGTTTGCAGTTGAGTTGAGAGCTTTAATGGATAGCTCCGAGATCTGGCAATATGTTTATGAATATGTCACATTGTTTCTTACACTTACTTTCCTTAGGAAACTATGACTGAATGACTTAAAGTTTTAACAAGCAATTTCATATGATGGTTAGTTTTATGTATGATACTAAAATGTGCTGCCTACTGTATTGATGATTGTGTCCATGCCATTACAATTGATTGAGCCTATGTTAACTCCTGTATTTTTTTGTCTTACTTATAACTGTATATAAAGCTATGTGTAATTACAATTAAATTTATTTTTCCAAAGCAAAGTATTATCAACAATTAGGAAAAGAAGCACCCCTTCAATTTGGTTTGTTCTGCTTGTATTTTCAAGTTCTTGTAGAACATGGGCTTCTACAATTGTTCACTTTCTGTATCTGTGCTGATAAGTAATTCCATACATTAGACAATTTGAACTGCCCTCACATGACGTCCCGTCCGTATTTATAGGTTATCCCTCACATTATAATAGTGATATCACTGTATCCTTTTGTTGCGCATCCTCTTTGCCTATGTGTTTTGGAAAATCAGTACAAAAGAGTATCACAGGGATACAATTTTTTCCTTTTTGGTACCTAAGCATTGTAGTGTTTTTGCTCTATTCAAACTTGTTGTTCTGCTCTAAATTGTTTATATAGCATCTCTTCTTTAACTTTGGTTATTCTAGTTTTTAACATAGTGTACACTTGTAGGTCTGGTTGTCACTAGTGGAGCAAAAGGTGATGGGAAGCTTCTACTATGGAATGCTCTGAGAGGTGAACTCGCTTCTGATCTGAATTCAAACCTGAGGTAAGCTGGATCCTTTCTTCTTCTGGAATACTCCCCAGTTCCTAAGTATCAAGATGCACACCATTCTGGTACTGTGCAGCCAAAAAGTTCCAAACATTACCTGTTAGGACTATATTTAGCAAAAAACAATAACAACGAAGCCTTTGGTCCCAAACAAGTTGGGGTAGGCTAGAGGTGAAACCCATAAGATCTTGCGACCAACTCATGGCTCGGGCACATGGATAGCAAGCTTCCACGCACCCCTGTCCATAGCTAGTTCTTTGGTGATACTCCAATCCTTTAGGTCTCTCTTAACGGACTCCTCCCATGTCAAATTCGGTCTACCCCGACCTCTCTTGACATTCTCCGCACGCTTTAGCCGTCCGCTATGCATTGGAGCTTCTGGAGGCCTGCACGGAATATTTAGATTGGTCTAAAAGTTACCTGTTAGGATTCTTCCACATCGTTTTTATTTATTTCTGCATATTGTCTGTTCTCTTGAGACAAGAATCATCTGATGAGGAACACCTTCTAGCTAATTTTCTTCTCCCAGTAATGTTTTGTGTCATGCCCCAATGAAACATCTCACTTCTTGCTAGCATTTTGTGAAGTCCCAACGTTTAGTATATCTTCTGAGTTGTGGCTGCTCCATTGATATAATAGATTTTTGACAGGTGGGATTGGAAGCCCACACAAGTGATTTGCTTAGATCTTTGGCAAACTAATTCCCGTTTCATCTCCCAAAGTGTCGTAGCTTTCACTCCATTAGTTTCGGTTGACCCATGCATCTGTCAGGTAGTAGTAGCTAGTACCTATGACCCAGAACTCTGTGCCTGGCACATGAATGATATCCTCAGGCTAAGCTTCTAAAGGAACATACATGAAGGAGGTATCAGCATTATGACAGTTTTTTGTTCAGGTGCTAACATAAGTAAAACCCAATGAATAAGAATTTAGTTGATGCTTTGTCATTCTAAAGATGGATTTTCTAGGGTTTACATGTCCTAATTAACTAATTAGGAAATTTCACCACATATAGATGAACTTATATTGTGGGTCTATCTGGGTCAAAGAACTATGGAACTGAACATTTAGGTCAATTAACTACAAAACTGTGCATTTCGGGTGAAAGAACTTGTTAACCATGAGTTACTGAAGGAATTGCCACCTCAGTGACACATCAGCATGTACTCTCACATCCTATCCATGTCAACCATTTCCAAACCCACCTTTGGATCTTCATCTTTTATGGTCAGTCCAACAAGTTTGTTGATCTGGATGCACCCACTCGCAATTTCATGTACCTGTGGTAGTATGGCACAATCTCTGCAAAATGTTTACTATTCGTTCATTAAATACGCAAAGAGAGATCTGAAGGACTGGAAAATCACCAAAGAACTAGCCATGGACAGGGGTGCGTGGAAGTTAGCTATCCACGTGCCAGAACCATGAGTTGGTTTTCAGATCTTATGGGTTTCAGCTCTAGCCTACCCCAACTTGTTTGGGACTAAAGGCTTAGTTGTTGTTGTTCATTAAATGCGCAGCTCTTGTTCTGTCAGTAGCACTCCCTTGTGGCTTGTGCACATGATACCCATATATTAAGTGCAAAGCATATTCGCTTAACCATGTTTTCTGTTAATTTTTGGGTCAGATAGTGCAAAGCTTAGTGTTCCATAGTTCACATATTTAGAGGTTTTATGTTTCCAGTTTCCTCCTACACCTGTGCGTCCCCATAATTCTTATTCATCTTGTCATAGATGTTAACCTTATCAAATTCTTTGCTGATGCAGGTCACAGGATATGGTGTATCCTTCGATTGATACAATGGAGTTCTGTAGCGAGAATCTTCTGGCATGTGGAAGTGACTGCGATTATGGTGGCTCAGCTGTGGTACAACTATGGGATATTGAGTCTCCAGAATCTTACTTATCTTTCTCTGCAAGCGATTCGGTATATATCATTTTTTTTAAGTTTCTTACCGAAAGTTGTAGAAGTGAACGCTGAGCAGAACACTAACACGTTTCATTCACAGTATATTACTTCCCTTAAAATCAATCTTGCTGGCAACACTATCATTACAGGTTATGTTCCTTCTCTGCTGTGTATAGTATCTCTATATTGCAGCCAAACTAACACTGGGGTTATGGTTGCCTCCTCCAATAGCAGGTTCTGGTGATGGGACTATTGGTTTATTTGACATCCGTGCTTGTTCTGCAATTAATCATTTGTCGGTGGGGTCTGGTTCTGAGGTACTATTCTTAATGCTTTCTATCAGTTACCAAACATACTGGTTGTTTTGTGTTAGTGTAGTTCTTAGACACTTCCTTTTAATTATATTTTCCTGGTTTTACTCATGGGTACCAGTGTTTGCTGTTTATACTTTGACCAAAGCTGGCATCAGTGCATCATCCTTACCTTGTAACTCAAACATGAAATGGTTGGTGTGCCTTAACATTCTGCCTTATCTGGAAGCTGTCATCAGCCCCCCTGTAAATTTTGAGCCCCATTTCCTCTTGGATGCCTATTCAATGGAGTGGAAGGAAGGGATATGTAACTTCAGTCAACATCAGTGTAGAATTTGTTTCAAACTTCCCAATCGCTCAATTGACTTGGTTTCTATATCTTATGGCTTTCAACTTTCAACTCTAGCCTACCTCAACTTGTTCTTGTTCATTTGACGGCACATACCATAGCTCTTTTCGAGAGCATATAGCTCTAAGTATTGAAACAGTTCCTTGTTCTTTGGGGCTTATTATGTCCATTAATCTGCCACAGTTAGTAGAATCTGAAATTTTTGGGTGGAGTTTGCACGGATCATTTGTAAATTATGTCATGTCTTATTGGTTCTCGTCTAAGGATTACGGATGCATCTGTATTGCTGAAAGTGATATTTTCTTTAAGCTTCCTGTGTCTTCTTGGTGGATTTTTTTTTCTTCAAGCTTCCATTCTGCCTATTTGAATGATACTTACATGTTTCTTCCATAAGAACTAATAATTACTGTATTGGTGCTCAACAGGTTACATCTGTTTCATTTAGCAACTGTGGTACCTATTTTTCTGCCTCTAGCACATCAAATAACACTTTGGTTTGGGATACAAGACTAGTTCCACTAAGTCACACCAGGGATGCTTTGCGAAGCAAAGACATGCGTTTTTTCCGGCCTTTACATTGCTTGAGCCATGGCAAGCAGATGCCAACTGCAGAATATACGAGCCAACTACCAGGGTAATTGCATTAAATATAAGTTTGGGATTGTTGTAGCTAATGATTTTTTGTTTTCAGAAATGTTTGTGGTTATTTATGATCTTTGTTGGTGAGCTAACGGGGACTCGTTTATTTTCTTAAGTTGACAGTAGTTTTTGACCCGATCCGTGGTTTACTGTTTCAAAGTAATCTGGCATACTCTATCAACCTACATGACACATCATTCTCTTCTGTTTTATTTTGTCCAGTGATGAAAAATTTGCGACTTTGCACAAGAAAATGCTAACTCCACAATACAAGAATGTATTTGTATGGATGAACATCTTTTTTCTATAGTAAAATTTCACATTGTGCTGCTCCAGTAGCTGAAGATACATAGTCCAGCATTGAAATTTCTTGCCTGTGTCCACAGCTCCATATGAATTGGCTGATTTAATAGCACAGAAGGTGCTAATTATTGTCGCAAAATACAAATGGGCACTAGCATTGCCATGAAGATTTGGAGATAGCTAAATAGAAAATTAATCTTAATTACTAATTGTGGTAGTAATCCAGTACATTAGTATGTACGCACTCTTGTGACTAGTAGTCTACCATGTTACCGCCTTTCTAGCAGCATAACCTGAATATAGATGAATGCGTAATTAGCTGATAAAATGTAAGGTACTCCTGCGTCCTGGTTTATTGGTCCCCTTTGTATTTTGTGCCAAATTTTGACCTTAGATTTAACTAACGATATAATTTTTTATGACATGCATTAACATTTTGTTAGTCATCCAAAATGGAGGTAGTAAGTCACAGCGATAGACCGCTCACCATACTTCGGCTTGGATAATTAGCTGACTATGGTTGGCCATAAAGTTCATCCTATATTTATTGTACATCTCATTTGGTATCACTCGGTGGCTTGTATATAGTTCTTTTTTCCGGAACTACATTGTGTTTTGACAAAAACTGTTGTCATTGTTACAGTCATGTCGATGAGGGTGATCAGGGGGTAAACGCCACACAGTGGTTGCATAATCAACCTGTCCTTGTTACTGCAAGCGGTGATGGCAGGTGAGTAAAAATAAGTCAATGAATATGATCATTATACTTCTGTTATTCTTGTAAAATGTGCTCAACTGATTGACCTGCAGCGTTGGAATGTGGGATGTTACTCTAGGCAAGCCTTGTGTCAGACATATCGTCACTCATAATCGATGTGCCAACGCTGTAAGCATCATGTGCTCCAATATTTTCTACTGCTGGTCCTTCAGCAAACTTTTCTGATGTTTAAGTTTTTCATGAAACAAATTCCAGGTTGCTGTAGCCCCCAATGATGAATACATCTCCACAGGAGGAAGTGACCAAAAAGTTGTGAGTTTCTGTTTGACATTTTAGTCAGTTCCCTTCGATGGGCGTTATAATGCATGGATGGGGGTGGTTTAGTGTGTCTGCAACCACAGAAAAAAATATAATAAGAAGTTGGCACGCAACTTCCTGTATTTCATCCTGTTGTTTCTGGTAAAGGGGTGACTGTTTGCCTCGTTTCTTATGTTTAACTGCTCTTGCTTGATTTGGCAGGTTTTGTATCATAATAGAAATGGGTGTGCACATCTTAATTGGCGTCTTACGTACCCTCTGCCTGGAACTGATTAATATGCTGCCAGAAATTGTGCGATGATTGCATTAATTGTAAGTCACCTATTTTGTGCTTCTTGCATTCTTGAGCTTGCACACAGACAGTTAAAGGAGCAGAGGTTTACTCAGTGATATAATAATAAATACATGAATGTTGTATCAATACATATGAATCTACTGATCCACTTCTGCAATAGCTTTGAGTAGTATTGTTAATTTCACATCTAATGAGACCAGAAAGAAAGGGATAATTAAATTGATGAAAGGCCTTGTTTTGTGGAGACCCCTGATGTTTTATCTTCATCATGGACTGTACAGCTTCTGTTATTCCCCACCTTACTCTGCATACTTCTGTCCCTAACTTTTCTTATATGCATATCTTTTTCAGCTGAGTTCTCTGAAATAGGTTGTTGATCTACAGAAGAAACTCTGTGGCTTGAAAAGGAGGTAGAGCGATGGCTGTTATTGAAGCCTCTGCTGGATGGACGACTGCAGCCTGTGTTGGGCCTTGATATAAATGAATTGTCATTCCTCTTTACAAGTTGAGTCTGTACCTTTTTATTCTCCTGTAAAGAGAATTTATCAACCTGACTGGTGATAGTTTTCTAATCTTAGTGAAACGTTAACACAGTTATGAGCCATATTAGGCAACTCCCTGTAACACCGATTGAGCAATAGCTACTCACCCGTTGCCTGCATCTCTCTTCTTCCTTTTCCTTCAGTGTTAACATGTACTGTTTCAGCATTTCCAAAAGGGGAAGCTGCAAAATTAATGTTAGCAGTTATATTCGTGAAATGGTTTTCTACTTTTTGTATATGGTGGCAAACAACATAAAATTGGAGGCTGAGCGTTGATGTCATGCTTACCATCATATGTTGCATGAGCCGCCGTGATATTAGGCTTTGTGTGTGTGTTGTGTGTGCTGTGATGAGTGTGATGAGTGTATTTTTGTTTGGCGTGCGGCCTTAAACTTTTGTATCTATTTAATTTGCTTCTCTGTTTAATGAAAAGTTGCACAAATGTTTTTTTTTTGCACTTCATCTAAAGAAATATTGAACCAATTACTCGACCATCTGTCTACCTGAATGTGCATGAGTTTTGAATATGTACCAGACTGTTCAAGCCAGATGCCTTATTTCTTTTATCAAGGTTATTATTTTTGCAGTAGAGTTAATAATATCACTTTCAGGTTCTTACTAGTTCAAATTTAATATGGACATGGAAAGTAGTATTATTATCATAATATTAGAAGGAAACCATCATCAATTCGCCCTATATTATGCTGAATTGGAAACAAGATAATGTGATGAACTGTTCTAAAATATTGCATAGTGTTATCACTTATCAGTGAACTGATATGTAGTGTTGCGCCTGAAATGCACACTCAAAAGGTCTAAGTATATTTTTCCCAGCGGATACTTTGTTTTTGACACGCTCTTATATTATGGGACGGAGGGAGTATTATGTTTATTTACCAGTATGTTGCCTGTTTGCCATTTGTTTAAAATGGTTACTGAAGTCTGTAATTTAGGAAATTTAAGTTCAGTGTTACACGTTGCTCATGTATTTGATGGAACAGTCAAGACCTGTCATGCAAGGTAACACAAGGTTTTTTGGCTCTGCGACATAATGCATTTTATATATTTCAAATTTTATGTTGTACATTTTAACAGACATATCACCTCATGAACTAACCTGCAGGAAATTTTGTTATTTACCTTTCTGGGAGTAATACGATAATAGGCTTCTTCCAGTGATCTGCTGACTATTACTATTTTTTTCAAATGCAGCGTTATAGGGGCATGTCATATGTGACTGCCATTTTGACTATAGCTATCCATAAGCTATACTTTTTAGTTCGTCATTTTACAAGTAATCAGTTGTTGGATTCATTGTTTACTATGTTTCCACTTTGTGAAGATGCTCTTTCGCATTTCAATGCTAAATTTCGTGCTTGTCATTTGGTTTCTTGTTAACTGACAAATTCATTATACTCACCAAAGAGTTAATGTCAGTCCTCTTTAATGAAAGCCAAAAATGAAGTTGTAATTTAAATGAGATTGCATGACTAAATGTCCTTCAAGAAGATATTATAATACTTCAATATGCTTGTTCATAATTTTTATTTGGGAACTCCCATGCCAGCAGCAGGCCAAGTCTTGGCTGCTCAGCCCGGGCCAAAGCAAGCTGGTGGAGAAACAGGCAGATCTAGCACAGGATGAAGGAGCTGCTACCTGACAACAATGACAGGTAATGCTATGGGCTTGAGGTGTCATGGCCGCCCAGGAAGTGGAGATTCACTCCAGGAGGCCACACAGTTCAGGATGGTGAGGGGCGGTGGCTAAGACCAAAGCCTAGGTCTTGGTTTGATACCAAGCTGTGATCTCTTGTATATTGAGAGCGCCCAAAGAGCATATACATAAGATGAACCGTCATTAGGTTATTTCCTTTTAAAATAATTGTTACTCCCTCCGATCCATATTACTTGTCGCTCAAATGGATGTATCTAGATGTATTTCAGTGCTAGATACACCTGTTTGAGCGACTAGTAATATGGATAGGAGGGAGTAGAAGATCAGGTTCCGAACCTTATCTGTTTGTTTAAGCAATTTATAGAGTACTGGACCCTTTACGATTATGTTTCTTGCAATTCAAAGACAAACTACATCCAGTAGGGAACTAGGCCAACTGGCCAATTCCAGTAACAACAGTTTGGACCCTGTAGATTGACTTGTTCATTTCCAAAATTCTTTTTCTTCTGCTAGAACACTAAATTCTGAGTGCTGTATGGAGGGCGGAATTCTGTTTTCATTCGAAGTTATAAGCTCTCACCTCATCGTAGTAGAAGATCTTTTTTCTCCCATGTTCCCAGATCTCTGTCTTTTCAATTAGAAGCTCTACCAAGCCTGCAACTTTTTCTAGTTAGTATGTCTTCTCTATTGACTTTCCTTCCATTGTTTTACTTAGCAGCTCTGTGCTTACCTGGAATTTTGTTTGCTATAATTCTAGCACGTTCTGCGCGTTTCAAGTGCCTGTGGGCTCCTCTGCTTACTGAGTACCTTCTCTCATCCTGTAGAGAGAAATATAATTAGCTAAAAGAAATCTTTTACTTGGAGTGAAGTTATCAGGCAGGCACTGCACCCTGCTGTATTCTTCTAGCCACCGCTCCTCATCACATGAAGTTATCCATTTTTCGACTTTGTCCATTATTTCTTTACGGCTTGTGGCCTCCTCTTTTGTTTTGTATATATATCCATCCATTGTCTTAAGTAGATTATCGTGGTCCACATCTCCTGTACATATGTTTTTTAGACAATAGTGGAGATGTTATTTGATGCAATGGAAAGTATACTTATTCCCTTAAACAGAAGGGAATGGAATACGACTGGTGGAGCGCACCTGACATTATCAGTTCCATTATGTTGTCCATTTCTGTCTGGTAAGGCACATCCATGTGGGATATCTTGCAAATTTCCTCGATCTCAGCTTTCTTTTTGATGAATAGCTCTTTCATTTTGCTCGCTTTTAACTGATCTAGTCGCTGAACTTCAGATTCAATCTATTCATTCAATATACAATATTAAATACATAGCTGCTGAAGGGCGCAGCTAGTAAAATTAATGCAGCATAACTCGGACGAGGTTCTTGTCTGGGGTTTACCTGCTGAATTTTCTCTAGTCTTAGACTTCCAGGACCTAGCATACCATTGGCTGAAGTCAATGAAAATATATTAATTTGCCCATACGGCTGGCGTTCTTCCATCGTAGTATCTAGGATATTCCATAAGTTTGTCAAGGCTTTTCCAAGGCTGTGGAGCTGCAAAGTAACACCTGCATCAGTAGGTAGTTCTGCAAATTCTATGTTGTGTGGGATATGTTTGGAACTAGGAAAATCACTAACATTCGAACGCTACAATAAAATTATTGAGGAGTTGAATATCTATATTTCTGAAACTGACTAGGCAAGTTTCTTATAAATGTCTTGAGCCTGTTTTCCTGATGGCGTTGAACTTGTAATGCTACCGGGCGCAAGTCTAGCTTTAACTTCCGAGGTGTTTTGGCACTTTGTCAGTTCTGTTTTGTATCTTTTGCTATCATTTTCCTGGTTTCTGGTGCTGTTTGTTAAGTTAGAATATTCTAATAATTCCATTAGGTCTGTCAACCTCATTACAGAAGCATTTGCAGAAGCATAATATATTACCTTTTCCAATCTGTGGTTCTTCTCTTCTTTAAGCTGCTGGACCATAGTATTGAGCTTGTTAAGGATGTCGTCACTGATGTTCTTTTTCTGTTGTTCATTTGCTCCAATTAGCAAGCTGGGGTGAACACTAGCAAGAACGTTTGAGGGATCCATCCCCATAATCTTTGCGAAATTGCAAATTAGAACTTTATACTCTTCAACTTTGCACAGGTGATCGCCCTGAAAGAAAATAAAATATGGTTGGTATGTGAGATGAACAGGACGGTTGTAGCACATCTTTTCTGTTTCTATGTACCTTTTCTCTTTTAAGTCTTTGCAGCTCACTTTGGTGTTCCTCAAGTTTCTTGAGCGACAAATCATCTTCATTTACTGTGACAACTTCATTCTCCGAGCGTCCTGCTATTTCGGAGGCAATTCTCTGTACTTCAGTCTGAACCTCTGTGAACTGTTTTAGTCTGGCTTCTTTTTTCATTTGCATTTCTTGCAGGGCTGGTGTGATGGAATTCAGCTGCTCTTTTAGAGTGCCATTCATTTTCTCAGGCTGCAAAAAGAAAATTCAGGTTAGTCTTTTTCTTAATGTTTCCCTTGTGAATGTGATCTAATGAAAATGCCTTTCAGTTGAGAGTTATACTCGGCCTGGGAATGATCTTTCTCCAAGGGAAAGAAGTAGGTTGGTAAATTCTGCTTCAGATTCAGCCAATGCTTGATGCAGTTGAATCCGCGACATATTAGCACTATTAACTTTTCTCCTGTAAACTTCCTGGCACTCTTGCTCTAGCTCTTCCAGTATTCTTTCCCTCTCATTTTCCTCTTGTCCAACCTCGTCCCATATCATCTGGCACCGTATGGAGTTCAAAAAGTATAAGAACATCATCATCTCTTGTGCAAGAGAAATTGGGGAGGAGAAATTTGTGCACCTTTAGTTCTTGAAGCAAGTATGTAGATGAGGTCTCCGGCAGAGCCAGGCGTTGAGCTGTTCCAGCCGTCCTGAGTGACCCCATCGCCAAGAACTTCCGACAATCTCGACGAAAAAACGCGGGAGCAACCCAAATGGGTGTGCTACTTGCTTAGAGCTTGCATTGGAGGGCTGAGAGGTGTGTAAGTAGTGAGTGGATGGACGCTGCGAGTGGCTTTAGACGCTGGTTTTGCTTGCAAGACAAGTAGCACGCCTGTGGTAGGTGTCGCCATGAGCTGAGCCAAAGCCTGAAGCTTTAGGTACAAGGCTAGTTGCTTTGTTGCTTCTTTATATATTTTTCTTGGTCGCTGGCCTCCGTATTTTCAAGTTGGGCAGGTATTGTCTACTCGCACCTTTCCTTTTTTTCATTTCGTGCGTCGCATTGAAACGAAAAGATGAGTGTTCCAAATCAGTGATGGTGCTCTGCATCCATCCTCATTGGATTGAGTTCAACGGGCTCTCTGTCGGCGGCGAGCTTGCAGCTGAAGAAACCGAGCACACAAATGGGTGCTGCTTTTTGGGACATGTGGATTGCTTTGAGAAGGAAAGGTTACTCGGTGGTTACTGGATGGTAGACCTGAAAGTAACGGGTCAATTGCTCACACCATTAATCGAGTAACTTCATTTGCAGGTAAACGTGTAATAGTTTCCTGGGCATGGAAGTTGCTATTTCCGGCCACGTGGTATCTTCTTCTGCCCAGCTGCCTGCTTGGTTCTCTCTGTTCCTTAACGTCTTAACGGCCTGCGGTTCTATTTGTGGATTGCTGAATTTTCCAACGTCCACGTTTTTTCACGTGAATTTCAGTCTGAAACCGCAGCTTTGGTATATGTTGTCATGCCGTGCCTTTGTTTCTTTCTCGTGTTGGCATGTCACCTCGCATTTGTGCAACTCGCAGTCAGCGAGGTCTGTATAACGACGTCCGATCTCACGGGCTAGCTTTGTCGGCTACCAGGTTCGGTTCACAGAGCTAAAGATTGTTCGGAAAATCTATCTGGGAGACGTCTGCTGGTTTTGCCCTCGTGTGCGGTGCGCTAAAATTCTAAAGTTCGGACGGACGTCAGGCTGCAAGTGGGACGTTCCGCGGGAGCCCGCGAACACGCCCACATCTGCCGCGTAGTATTAGTGGGAAGCCTGCATATGTCCACATAATTTTTCGCGGGATAAGTGGGTTCCCACATCCCACGTAATCCTTATGTAAATCAGAGGCTCAAGATTATATTTTCTGTTTTGCAATGGACATGGAAGAAGCAGAGAAGTTCAGGCTTCATTATCAGGTGAAGAATCTTCGGAGTTGGCACTGCAAATTACATCTTTTTTGTAGTACTTTTGTTTATATGGGAGTGGCAATCCTCTGCCTCTACGAAGTCGCAGCTCAGTGCTTCGGCGGGTGTCCCTTCAGTAGATGAGTCACATCGAAAATGATATTAGAAGTGCCACTGTTATAAGCTCAAAATAAGAGGTGAGCAGAGTGCAATCTGCTTGTCTGCAGCTGCTGTTCCTTGAAGCAGCGAAGCTTCTTCATGACGTTCTTCAGAGAAGAAGAAATCAAGGAGGATTAGATGAGGAGGGAAGATACCACAACCGCTGACTCGCATTATTAGGCCGCAGATGATATGTGATTCAACAAGGTGGAATGAATCGGCTCTGCTCTGAACAATTTAGAGTAAATTAGCTGAATATGTAGTAGTTGATAGCAAATAAATCAAAGATGAGAGAGGGGAAGAAGACTGAACTACACCTGTACTTGGCGAAGGTTGACGACGACATTACGGCGTCCATGGCTGAGTTGGACAGCGGCGCTGGGCGGCCATGGCGGCGTGTCATAATCGGCTAATCCGCACCACTGACATTCTGACTTGAAAGAGATGTGGGTTTGATGCGGGCGCCGCAGGACAGCCCACATAATCCGCATCTCTCGATGCTCTAACCGTGGGTGTCCACAAACGTAAATTATGTGGGCTTGACCGTGGGCACCGCGGACAGCCCGCGTCCACTTGCAGCCTGAGATGGACGGTAGGCGAGGACGTCAGCTCGCTCGAATGAGGTGAGTAGTGTAGGACGGTAGGCGGGCATGGGAGGCTTTAACAAAGCCACCGATTTGCAGATCAGTGGCGTAAAACGAGGCGGTGGTCGCTTGTGGCATTTTGTCGGTGCAATTGCTGTAGAGATGATAGGATTCAACGTATGTATATTCATGGGCATGCAGCGCCAATATATAGATGTATAGGGAGATCATCACCTTTAAGAGTAAACCCTATGAGATTGGCGCAGATTAGAGTATATGTATATGTGTACATAGGGGCGCTCAACACCCTCGCCCGCAATGAAAGCGTTGGCGATGGCACATAGACTGGACCGAAATTCCTCGAAAACCGACGTCTGTAATCCCTTTGTCATGATATCCGCAAACTGCTGAGAGGTAGACGACAGAGCTATTGTCAACAAAGTGGATATCTAGCTCAATATTTTTGGTGCGGCGATGATGAACGGGGTTGGCAGAGAGGTAAACGACAGAGCTGTTGTCGCGATACACCACGGTGGCCTTGCCAACAGGACAAGGCAGCTCAGAGAGAAGCTGCCGAAGCCAGGAGCATTCAACAACGACTTTAGCCATAATGCGATACTCAGCCTCAACACTGGATCGAGAAACCGTGGGCTGCTGCTTGGACGATCAAGAGATAAGTGATGGTCCAAGGTAAACACAGTAACCGAAGGTGGAACACGCTGTGTCGAGGCAGCCAGCCCAGTCAGCATCAGAGTATGCCACGATGTCCATAGTCGTTGAAGCATGGAGCGAGAGGCCAAGATACATAGTACCGCGAATGTAATGGAGAATCCGTTTCACCACGGTCCAGTGAGCATCACGAGGTGAATGCATATTAAGGCACACTTGCTGCATCGCGGACTGCAACTTCGGGCGAGTGAGTGTCATGTAGTGCAGAACACCAACAATCGAGCGGTAGAAGGGGGCATCAGGGGCCGGCGAAACATCAGTGGCGGAGAGCTTGACCTTCATGTCAACATGCTCAGGCTTGACCTTTATTCACTCCTCCCACCCCCGTTCCACATCGATGAATAAACTTCTTTAATAAACACAGTTGGGAAAAACACCTCCCAACAAACAAACAAATCAACTTTAAACACGACTAATCTACTAACGAATTAACTTACCCAACTTCCTCATAAATCTTTGATGACGCATGTCACAAGAAAAGCATGACCTACATAACGACAGAGCACAGGGCATGGTGAAGCCTAACATGGTATGACACCGACCGGTGCGCAGCTCAGCCAAGCACGACAGTGGAGACAAGGGCGCAGAGCAGGCCAAGATCAATGGTGCGAGCCGTCAAGATGATGCCGTCGACGTAGAGGAGCAGGTAGGCAATCTCATGGTCATGTTGATAGACAAACAGCGAGGTGTCAGAACGAGTGGAGCGGAAGCCGAGTTGATGAAGAAACGACGCGATGCACGTTACCAAGTGTGAAGTGCATGCTGCATGTATACCGAGTCAGAGAGCAGGCACACATGATCCGGATATGTGTGGACTGCTGGCAATATACCTTCTCATTGAGGTGACCATGCAGAAAGGCGTTGGAGGCAACCATCTGGTGCACCGGCCATGCCCGAGACACCGCGAGGTGCAAGATGGTACGGATCATATGCCCGGTTGAACAACTGGGGCAAAGGTGTTCATGAAGTCGACGCCGACTCGCTTATGAAAGCCTCGAACCACCCAACGCGCTTTGTAGCGCTTGGGTGTACCATCGGGGCGAAGTTTGTGCTTGAGCGGACGGAGAACAAACTGCCATATCCGGTTGTGCTGCAGGACGTCGAACTCCTCCCATATGGAGGCATGCCACTATGGATCCTAGAGAGCCGCCCGAGCGGAGGTGGGCAACAGCGAGGACGCAGAGGTGGAAGCCGCACACACATACTCGTCGGTAGGGTAGTGGGAGCTCGACTGGAACACACCCGCATGAGCACGAGTAACGGGACCCGCGGGTGGTGGAGGCGACCCGCCGGTAACCGGAGTGGGTGAAGGTGCGTCTGTCGAGGAAGAGCCCTGCGAGCCAGAATCGCCAGGCTGCGAAGCGGTTCGTGTAGAGGTCGGGCCGCACGAGGAGGTCGGCGTCACCGTAGCTGAACCAGCCGGCGGTGGTGTGGCCGGGGCCCCATCCGACACCGAAGTCGCCGTCCCATGAGGCGACCGAGGCGGGGCACCAATAGTGAGCTGGCACTAGCGATCGGGAGGTCTGGCGAGCGAGAAAGCTGGCGCTAGCGATCTGGAAGTCTGGCGGGCGGCGAGCTGAAGCGGCGGTTTGGTTAAGTGGTGGCGGCAGCGCTAGGTTAGGTTAGATCAAATTAGGCTGATATCACGCAGAGATGACAGGATACAACAACGTATATTCACGGGTATCCAGTGTCAATATACGGAGATTAGAGTACATGTACATAGGGCCCTTAACAGTTGAAATATATTGCCCGTCTCTCTTCATCAGTTCAGATTTTTGAATAAGTTGGGCGAAGCATAAATTCAAGATGGTATTAAAGCTAAGAGGTCTTGAATTCAAGACTATGCCAATGCAGTATTAAAAATAAGATTCCGCGACCTACATAAATCCCATGTCTAAGGACTAAATAAGCCTAGACGTGAGGATGGTGTTGAAATATATTGCCCGTCTCTCTCCATCAGTTCAGACTTTTGGATGAGTTGGCTGAAGCATGTATTCAATATTTGTTGCAGGTCCCACATGTAAGCACTTGCATGGGATGAAAAATTTAAAACGCCACCCAACGCCCACCCCCTCCTTTGCCCGAAAGGAGCGCCGCTGGAGGCAGCAAGAGCGTGAGATGGCGGAGAAGATAACGACGGCGAAGGCAGTTGCGAACGCGGCCTTGGTGGCTGCTGCTCAGGTATCGGAGTAATTAGCCACGGGTTCCCCGAAGACGGCGAGACGATAATTTAAGACATCGGGGCTAGCAAAGCCCCTCAGTCCGACTGCCCGGCCGCTCCTACCGGCTCCCCGTCCGACTGCTCCACCCGGCCGACTACCTGGCCGGCTGTCGGCTGCCGACTGCGCCAACCAGCCGGCTGCCGACTGCAGCCCGGCCCGACACCGATAAGACACACCGACGAGACGGCCGTACCCGAGCACTATTCACGTGTCATCTCAGCCATCATGTATAGTGTCACCTGTCCCTGGGCACTATTTATGAAGTGACCCAGAAGACAAGCATGACACCCACACAATGCCCTCATGTCCACCACATAGCTTAGATAGTAAGCTAGCCCCACACTACATATAGCAATCCATCCATCCATCCATCCATCCATCCAGACACTCATGCACACACTCATTCGGCCAGAGGCCACGACCATCACGCCACTAGCTAGCTAGCTCATTGCTACTACTCTCAGTCCAATACAGCTCCAGGAGCACTTTATACTGCCCGATGTACACCCCAGATATATACTCAGACATGCAGGAGTAGGGGTATTATCTCTTCGGAGAGCCCCGAACCTGGGTAAACTAGCGCGTGCTACTCGCATACCCGTCCCCGAATATTCCGGCAGCAGTCTTGCCCTCACACGAAGCCACCTTGTGGCATATGTCATCTAGCACCCCCCGTGAGAATACCACGACATTTGGCGCCCATCGTGGGGCGGTACTATGCTACCGCGCTGCTGCTGGTTTTGCAGTCCGGGCGGGACCATCTTTGTCTTCACCGCAGCGGCGTCGCGCCGTCTCTCCGATAGCGGTCGGGGGCTCGACATCGACATGCCCCCGGAGTAGCCGCGAGGGCGGCGCGTCCTTGCCGTCGGCCTCGCCGTCTTCGTCATCACGGCGACGCCGCTGCCGTCTCTTCGGCACCGGTCGGGGCTCGACATCAGCATGCCCCCGGCACGACCGTGCTGGACGGCGCGTCGTCGTCGTCCGCCCTCGGTCTGCACGCTCGCAGCTCCCCTTTGCTCCGCGGCTATCCCAAGAACCTCTGGTTTCTGTGCATACACTCGTTCGTGCACGGCTAGCTAGCGAACCCGATGGATTCGGATGCAGCAGTGTGCGTACTGGCTTCGCTAGCTAGCTGAGTTCGTGTGCGCGCATGTGACCCGCCGGACGAGTGAGCCTCGTCGTTGCTCCGGCCGGCGACTCCGTCGCTGCGCTGCGTTGTTTCCGTTGCTGCCTACTACCCCACTCATACATTTCCTAGATACAAGTCGTACAATGCTCATATACCACTCCTAAGCTAACCATGCATCAGTCAACCATGGTCAAACCATCAGCCAGACAATATTCAGATAATGGCCATGCACGGCATCGCCTCCGCTCTGCTCCACCCCGGCCCGGGTCACTCCGCGGACGCCCTCACACCTCCGCCCCGCGGCCGGCTCCCGTCCCGCGGCTGGCCCTTTCCGCACGCGTTGGGTCCCCGCTCCGGTACCCGTCCCCGCATGCCCGGCCGCCGCGGCCCCGGCTCCCAGCTGCCTCGACCACGCTGACCGGCTCCCGGCTCCGCCCCCGCGCCTCGGCGCGATGTAGCCCGCGCTGAGCCAGCTCCGTCCGCGACCCAGCCGGCCTCCTCCACGCCGCGGCT
>NC_057813.1:227127272-227159171 GCF_018294505.1 Triticum aestivum | reverse complement strand
CTGGTCGCGCTCGCGTCCGCCTACCGCGCCTGCAGGCCCCGTTCAGCCTACGCTCGCATCACTGCCTGCCGTTCTCTCGTCCTCGCCAGCACCCGACCTCTCGCGCGCCTGCGCCCCGGGCCGGCTCCTCCTCCGCCCCAGCCGGTGCCCCTCCCCGCGACCGGATGTGCCGCGCCGCCTCCGCGCTGCACCGTCCGGCTCCCCGCTCGCCCGCTGCCGGCTCCTGTTGTGGCCGACTACCCACACGGGGATGGGCAAAGAAAAGAGCAGAGCCGTGTAAAAGAAAAGAGTCAAGGGCTGTGTGCCCAGCTGCCCAGCCGGCTGGCTGTGAAAAAAATGGAGGGTCCGGCTCGCCGCGTGGAGCCCGACAGAAAGAGAAGAGAGGGCCGGCTGCCCGAGAGTCGGCTGAAAAAAAAAGAAAGAAAGAAATGTGTGTCTGACTGTCAGATGTGTGTTCGACCGCTGACTGCCTGGCCGGCTGCAAAGAGCCCGACTGCTGTGTCGGGGTCCGTCCGCCCAGCCTGCTGAAGAAGACAAAGTAGTCGCCGGGAGATCCAGCCCGACTGCTCAGCAGTCGGCCCGAATCTCGGGGGCTACACCCAGCGGGTGCGCTGACACACCCCCGCGAAGAAGAAGACAAAGTAGTTGCCGGGAGATCAGGCCCGACTGCTCAACAGTCGGCCCGAATCTCGGGGGCTACACCCAGCGGGTGCGCTAACGCGCCCCCGCGAGGAAGAAGACAAAATAGTTGCCGGGAGATCCGGCCCGACTGCTCAGCAGTCTTCCCGTATCTCAGAGGCAACACCGAGTGGGTGCGCTGACGCGCCCCAACGAAAGATTGCAAGAAACAAAAGCAAGAGACAAGAGAAGAGTTTCGTCCGGCTGCCAGCAGCCGGCAGAAAAGAAAAAGAAGAAGAAGGGCGTTGCAAGACGCCTCGCCGCCTGGCCGGTCGAGCCTGACCGGCCGGGACCCCGCTTCGAGCACCCGGGGGCTCGAAGGCCACACCCATCGGGTGCTTCGGCACGCTCCGCGAGCGCCGAGCCGCGCCGGCTGTCTTCGGCAAACTCCGCCTCGGCTACACGAAAATCAATGTGAGCTCCTCACCCGCATATTTTTGCATCACGCAAGCACGGATAACCCCGAGCGATGCTCGGGGGCTATCTCCGCATTTTTATCGCAGTTACACCACTGCTCGCCCCGGTGCCAGCCAGAGTTGGCCCGGGGGCTGGCCGCTTGGCCTGAGACGTTTTTTCCGCAGACGGCTCAGTAGCGTGTGCAGTACCAAAGGCCCACCTCTCAGCCACAGACCGCAGAGAGGCTGTCCGGCTAGCAAGAGAAAAAGCTGGAGGTCACCCCACGCGAAAAAAGGTCCGGGAAGAAAAACGCTTCGGGCGACCCAACCGTTCCCTTTATGAGTATCTGCTCGGTTAAATCTGCTCCCAGACTCTGAGTATTGTACACTTCGCTTCACGGCCCACTCTCAGCCACAGACCGCAGAGCGGCTGTCCGGCGAGCGAGAGCACAAGCCAAAAAGCAGAGGGAACATGAAAAAGATTGAGGGGGCTCGGACGAAACCGACTCGACACCCTCCGCATAAAACCTGCAATGCTAAAAGCAAACATTTGACATATATGCATGGACTAACTTTGTCTTTTTCATGATCATTTCCATGAACACTAGCCAAAAAACCTCCGCCCAACTTTGCCAAGTTGCCCGGAGGCTTGGGGGCTACTGTCGGAGTAATTGGCCATGGGTACCCCGAAGACGGCGAGACAATAATTCAAGACATCGGGGCTAGCAAAGCCCCTCAGTCCGACTGCCCGGCCGCTCCTGCCGGCTCCCCGTCCGACTGCTCCACCCGGTCGGCTACCTGGCCGGCTGCCGACTGCCGACTGCGCCAACCAGCCGGCTGCCAACTGCAGCCCAGCCCGACACCGACGAGACGGCCGTACCCGAGCACTATTCACGTGTCATCTCAGCCATCATGTATAGTGTCACCTGTCCCTGGGCACTATTTATGAAGTGACCCAGGAAACAAGCATGACACCCACACCATGCCCTCATGTCCACCACATAGCTTAGATAGTAAGCTAGCCCCACACTACATATAGCCATCCATCCATCCATCCATCCAAACACTCTCACACACACACTCATTCGGCCAGAGGCCACGGCCATCACACCACTAGCTAGCTAGCTCATTGCTACTACTCTTAGTCCAATGCAGCTTCAGGAGCACTTTGTACTGCCCGATGTACACCCCAGATATATACTCAGACATGCAGGAGTAGGGGTATTATCTCCCCGGAGAGCCCCGAACCTGGGTAAACTAGCGCGTGCTACTCGCATACCCGTCCCCGGATATTCCGGCAGCAGTCTTGCCCTTACATGAAGCCACCTTGTGGCATATGTCGTCTAGCACCCCCCGTGAGAATACCACGACATCAGGACATGGACACGACGACACATCCCAATCCGTCGGTCGTGGCCATGGAAACAAACAACTTGTCACTGTTGCCCGACTCCGTTACACCCTCCTAGTAGAAAGGCATCCTGGATTTGAGCTTTTCGCAAGACATCACGACATGATGGCCGACTCCCCAGAGCTCCAAATGCATCGGGTGTCCTCGGGCAATGTCGGCTCCTGGCATGCTGATGACCCACAAGTATATGGGATCAATTGTAGCTTTTTTCGATAAGTAATAGTGTCGAACCCAACGAGGAACAGAAAGAAATGACAAGTGGTTTTCAGCAAGGTAATGTCTGCAAGTGCTAAAATTGTAAGTAGCAGAGTAGTTTGATAGCAAGATAATTTGTAATGAGCAAGTAACGACAGTAGTAACAAAAGTGCAGCAAGGTAGCACAATCCTTTTGAGGCAAAGGACATGCCAAAACGGTCTCTTATGATAAGCAAAGTGTTTTTGAGGGTACACGGGAATTTCATCTAGTCATTTTCATCAATGTTGGCTTAATTCATGTTCGCTACTTTGATAATTTGGTATGTGGGTGGACCGGTGCTTAGGTGTCGTTCTTACTTGAACAAACCTCCTACTTATGATTAACCCCCTCGCAAGCATCCACAACTACGAGAAAAGTATTAAGAATAAATTCTAACCATATCATTAAACTTTTGGGTCCAATCGGTCCCTTACAGAATAGCGCATAAACTAGGGTTTAAGCTTCTGTCACTCTCGCAACCCATCATCTAATAACTACTCCACAATGCATTCCCTTAGGCCCAAATATGGTGAAGTTTCATGTAGTCAACGTTCACATGACACCACTAAGGGAATCACAACATACATATCATCAAAATATCAAACACACATCAAGTTCACATGATTACTTGCAACATGATTTCTCCCGTGACATCAAGAACAAAAGTAACTACTCACAAATGATAATCATGCTCAAGATCAGAGGGGTATTAAATAGCATAATGGATCTGAACATATAATCTTCCACCAAAAATAAACCATACACTACTAGGGAAAAGCCTATACACAGAATCTTACCAGCAGCGCTCCTTAAAATACCACGCTACTGCTATTTAGCAGCAACGCGTGATATCAAAACGCGCTGCTGAAAGGAAAATAGCAGTAGCGCGTCCACCACAAACTGCGCTACTGCTATAATTGCCATGACCTCGCCCCCCGCTAGTTATAGCAGTAGCGCCCCATACTGAACCGCGCTACTGCTATAGAAGTTAGCAGCAGCGCGCTTCAAAGAAAACCGCTACTGCTAAGATCAGCCCACAAGTTTAGTCCCACCTCGCTCCGTGAACAGGGTGTTTACCACCTTAAATATGTTATTTATGAAACTACCACAATCAGTTGGTCTTCACTGAACTCTATGTGTAAAATTTATGGCCGCAATATGAGTCCTCTCCGGTTCCTACCGGAGAGGACTCATTGACAATTCAGATTATACACAAAAAGATCATTGATGGCCAATGTATTTTTGCATTGACGTATTTTTTGTATAGTTACACTTAGCAGTAGCGGTTTATATGCAAAGCGCTACTGCTATTCAGATTAGCTGTAGCGCGTTTTGGCAAACGTGCTACAACTATCCCTACCTTATCCCCACGCGCACGACCGGCCCTCACTCACACTCTCATTCTCGCCCGCGTGCCGATAACCGTCGTCGTGCGTCGCCGCCGCCGCCGCCTTCGTCCGTCCGTCGCCGAGGTACTCCCCTCCTTCCGTCCCTCCTCCCTCCTCCTCGCACATCCTCCCTCCGCCTGTGGCCGCTCCTCCCTCCTCCGCTGCCGCCCTCCTCCCTCCGCCTACGGCCGCCCCTCCTCCCTCCACCGACGGCAGCCCTCCTCCCACCGCCCTCGACCTCGCCGCCCCTAGCTACCTCTCCGTCGCCCCCACCCCCTGCCACTAGTTAGTACTAGATTTAGTAGTAGTAGATGTTAATTTAGGGTTCATAGCTAGTACTAGATGTTGCTTAGTTAGTACTAGATTTTTAGTAGTAGTAGATGTTAATTACTAGTAGTGATGGTACTAGTTAACTAGGGCAGTATGATTAATAGTAGTTGTAGTTGAACTACTTTAGTTGTAGTTGAACTAGTTTAGTAAGTAAATTAATAAACTAGTTGAACTAGTTGAATTAATAGAACTAATGTATTTTTAGTAAGATAATTAATATAACTAGTTGAACTACTTTATTTTTAGAAAGAACTAGTTTTTTTCTATTTGTAGTAAGTTTATATTTAGTAAGAACTAGTTGAATTAATAAAACTAGTTGAACATGTCATATTTGTTGTTATTTTTTAGTTTAAGCAATTATTCGGGATGTATTAGTGATAACTTATACGGTTTCAGGTGACCACCGTTGTCCCCGTCACCGACCCCCTCCGACATCCCCGCTGTTGTCCCAGTCACCGACCCCCTCCGACATCGAGGTGAGACCAGCCAAATATCCTTGTATATCTTGTGTTGTTGCTCAAATAGGATATGTGGTTGCCCAAGTGGCCGTTTATGTTCAGTTTACATCTCCAAGTGGCCTATGTTTTGCCGGAGTGTTGATTAATTTCTGTTCCGGCAAATTTTAGGCGCTCGATATGTCCTTTTTTAGCAAAGGTCATGCCGGATTTTTTCATGAATTCTGGCATGACTTGTGCTAGAATATGTACAAGTTTAATCTTTGAATTATGAATATCGGAGATGTCGTACTCGGACGACGACAGTCTCCCGGGGGAGTGTAGCTGGTGCCACGATGATCGAGGTATGTGCGATAGGTTCATTGAGCTGGACGAAGATCGGCGCTTCAGCATTAAGCTCGAGGAGACCTTCGATTGTGAAACAGTACGCAACAACGACAAGTGTTTTTTTCGTAATTAAGCATGACTTCAACTATTTCAATGTCTAATTTTCATATTTTACAATTCGAATAGCTTATCCCATGCCATGCAAGACGCTATGTCTTGGAGAGGATGAGTTTTGAAGACCATGAAAATTTCGAAACAAAGAAAATACACCTAAGGACCCATCATGATATGGATTTTGAAGTAAATCTGTGCAATGGTCAGAGCGTAAACCATTTTGGTTGCCAAAATTGGGAAGCACTTTGCAAAATTTATGGTTTTTATGAGGGTATGATTGTCACCATGGATCTTGGTGATCCTGACATCGAGCAAGACAATATGGACATTTGGGTCCTTGTTGACACGCTTCCGATTGTACCGCTATGTGAGTTTCTCAAACATAGTTATTAACTAATTTATATTGTTTATTTCAAAATAGTTGATAGCTTATTTCCATTAACAACTTATTTTGATTCTTCAAAAACTGTGCGGAAGATGGTAGATAAAACCCACTACACCGATGGCACCGAATTAACGTATAAGGAGAAAAATCATCTGATCGCATTTTGTACTCTTCTTGAGAATTACAATAACTATTATCGAACTCCTCCAAATTATGGTGAATACTTGCCACTAGTGCATGTGTTGAACCGCGGTAACTTCTCTGGAGATACCCTGGTAAGATTTTTTACTATTACGACATCCGTGCATCTTTTGCATACTTCTAAAACTAGTACATCATTGCTAACTATGAAGTTATTATTATGTTTTTCAACAGAAACTCCCGATGGATTGTGTGCCTCATCTGATGTCTCTGAATGGTCGCCTCTCAGTTCTGAACATACTGCCAGGTAAATCTAGGGAGCTCACCTGTGCATATCGGATTTGTAAAACCGGTGAACACATGTTCATCAAAGAATGGAAGAAATGTATGGACATTCGCAAGGAGGTTCTTGGAAGTAACATTCAGCGAAAGGCAAGAATTGGAGACAGGCTAATCTCCATTCTCCATAATGGAGAGTCAGGGGCTATCTTGTTTTTTGCTATTTTACCTTAAAAATGTAGTAGGTCTTAATCGAATGTAGTAGGTCCTATGAGGTACAATATGTTTATTATATGGTAATGTGTTAGAGTTGATAATGAGGAGTACTTGTGATTACGACTAGTGACCAATTTGCTATGTGATGTCATTGATGAAAACGATGATCTTGAGGAGGTGTTATATGACAATGATGTATTATGATGATAAGTTGTTAATGATATGATGATGATGATGATATTATTATATCATTGGATGAAAGAACCGCAGATTAGTTTAGTCCATGGTTCTTTCAACCCGTGATGTGATAACTCATTATGATGTAAAAACAATCTCTAAATTCCTGTTGTATGAAAACTTGTGTAAAGGTGTATGAATACAACATGAAATAAAAAAGAAATAAAATACTAAATAATAGTAGTAGCGCGCGAAAGGAGAAGCGCTACTACTAATTACTAGTATCGCTGTTCTAAAGAAGCGCTACTACTAAGTCAATTTAGCAGTAGCGTGGATCTAGGCGCGCTATTGCTAAGCTTTAGCTGTAGCGCCTTATCAGTAGCGCTCCTTCCCGCACTACTGATAGGCCTAAACCCGCGCTGCTGCTAGGCTTTTCCCTAGTAGTGATATAGTAATCAACTACAAGATGTAATCAGCACTACTAGTCACCCACAAGCACCAATCTATAGTTTCAGTACAAAGATTGAACACAAGAGATGAACTAGGGTTTGAGATGAGTTGTGCTATTGAAATGTTGATGAAGATAGCCCTCCCAAGATGGGAGAGTTGTTGGTGATGATGATGACGATGATTTCCCCCTCCGGGAGGGAAGTTCCCCCAACGGAATCGCTCCATAGGAGGGCAAAAGTGCTTCTGCCTAGGTTCCGCCTCGAGACAGCGGTGCTTCATCCCGGAAGTCCTCCTTATTTTTCTAGGTCAAAATGACTTATATACCAGAAGAGGGGCACCAGAGGTGGGCCTGGGTGAGCACAGCCCACCAGAGCGTGCGTGGGAGGTGGGTTGTGCCCATCTGGTGGGCCCCCTCTAGTACTTATTTGCTCCAATATTCCTCAAATATTCCAAAAAATATCCTTGTAAAGTTTTAGCTCATTTGGAGTTGTGCAGAATAGGTAGCCTGACGTAGCTTTTTCAGGTCCAGATTTCCAGCTGCTAGAATTCTCCCCCTTTGTGTATTTCTTGCATATTATGAGAGGAAGGGTCACGTATCGGAGCCTTTAGGCAAGTCCACATACTCAACCATCATTTAGTCTTCTATGATTGCTAACACTCACCGCATACACATGAGCAAAATGTTTCAACTAGACACATAGAAAGATAGGGGCTTATAGTTTTGCCTCCCAACGCATTCACCTCAAGGGTGATGTCAACAATAATAACTCATGCTACCCATATTCAACTGGATATATGTGCCTAGATCTTTCCTCACCACATGATGCTTGCCAAAGGAGAAAATAAAAAGGAATAGAGAGAAGAACTTTGACTCTTGCATGAAAGTAAATACATGAAAGTAAAAGATAGGCCCTTCGCAGAGGGAAGCAGAGGTTGCCATGCGTTTTTTGTTTGTATGCTCAACCCCTTAGTGCAAGAGAACGTCACGTTATATTGCCCCTTATGATGGCAACCTTTATTATGCAGTCTGTCGCTTTTATTCTTCGTCATCACAAGTTCGTACAACGCTCAATTTTCCCTTACACTAAATGATCTTACACTTTTAGAAGCAATTTTTATTGCCCTTTTTGCACTGATGACAACTGACTTGAAGGATCTTACTCAATCCATAGGTAGGTATGGTGGACTCTCACACAAGATTTGGGTTTAAGGGTTTTGGATGCACAAGTAGTATCTCTACTTAGTGCGAATTTTTTGGCTAGCAAAGATAGGGGCAAGCACCACATGTTGAAGGATCTGTGACAATATAACTTCTATGTGAATATGAACAAACATAAATCATTACGTTGTCTTCCTTATCCAACGTCAACAATTTTGGCATATAATATTTTGATGGGTGCTCACAATCACAAAAGATTTCCAGGATAATGTATTTGCATGTGTATCTTCTCTTCCCTTATTAATTCTTTCATGAGTTGCATCATTGATCAATGCTATGTTTGTCAATCTACAATAAAATTTTCTACTTATACTTCTTTTTGTGTAATGTCATCACTTACCGTAAGATTAGCGTATGATCTTTTTCATTTATTTCCTTTTTTTTGTTGAAACAAGAAAGTAAAGAAAGCAAAACTCAAATTAAACTTTATTATATATCTCGCACACGATTACAAAGATAGATCACTAAGCAAACTCTTGAAAAGAAAGGATCGAACTAAACTTTTATTCATCTAAAGCAAAAGATAATCATGGATCAAACTAAGAAAAGTAAAGGCAAAATATAGTGGAGATGATACGATACTGGGACACCTCCCCCAAGCTTGGCGAAAGCCAAGGGGAGTTCCCATACCCGATACTCAATTTTCTTTTGGTGATGAAGAAGGAGGTGGTGGTGATGAAGTAGAAGCGATCTTGTCCTTTTTTCTAACTTGTTTCGGAGGTAGAAATTGTCTATAGTCAACTCATCGTTCTCCTCCTCGAGCTTTAGTATCCTCTTGCACAATGCTTCCTTGCTTGCTTTCATGAAGCGAGAAGGGATTGTTTCATCTCCATCCTCTTCATCAGAAAAACATATGTAAGGATAGGTGTCCTTGAAGATATTCTTATCGAAAGGCTGGTAAGAAACCGGGCTCTCCTTCTCAGAATCTTGAGACGACATAATTTCAGATCTGTCAGAAAACATCAAGAAAAGAAAACAGAAGATTTCTCCGTGATACAGAGGTTAACAGGTTCGGGGGGTATATAAAGATTTTTTATCTTGGGGAACAAGCAGAACGGAAGAAAAACGGAGTCTGTAAAGTACCCGAGGTGGGAACAACCCACCGGGGCGCGCCTGGCTTGCCAGACGCGCCCTGGTGTATCGTGCCCACCAGGGTCACTTTCCTGGTAGTTTCTTATTTTCCTGTTTTTTAAATATTCCAAAACCGACGAAAAATATTTTTGCATATTTTTCGGAGTCCGTTTACTTAGCATATCACGTACCTCCTTTTTTTCATGATGCTGGAGCGATCCGGAAGGTTTCTTTTATGTATTCTTCCGGTGTCATAGTTTGGATAATATTGCTTTCAACACTAATGTGCGTACCTGAGATATAATGTTTTATTCGTTGCCCATTAACAACCTTCAGATTAGTACCTTCAACATTATTTATTTTGATAGCTCTAGATCGATATACTTCCTTGATAACACATGGTCCTTCCCATTTGAAGAGGAGTTTTCCGGCAAAGAATCTGAAACAAGAGTTGTACAAAAGAACATATTCTCCAACCTTGAACTCACACTTTTGGATTCTTTTGTCATGCCATCTTTTAACTTTTTCTTTGAATAACTTTGCATTTTCATAAGCTTGGGTTCTCCATTCATCTAATGAGCTAATATCAAATAACCTCTTTTCACCAGCAAGTTTGAAATCATAATTGATTTGTTTGATTGCCCAATATGCTTTGTGTTCTAACTCAAGAGGCAAATGACAAGCTTTTCCATAAACCATTTTATAAGGAGACATACCCATAGGGTTTTTATATGCTGTTCTATAAGCCAAAAGTGCATCATCTAATTTCTTAGACCAATTCTTTCGGGACCTATTGACGGTCTTTTGTAAGATTAGTCTTATTTCTCTGTTACTAAGTTCAACTTGACCACTAGACTGAGGATGATAAGGTGATGCAATTCTATGGTTAACATCATACTTAGCAAGCATTTTATGGAAAATACCATGAATAAAGTGTGAAACACCATCAGCCATTAAATATCTAGGGACTCCAAACCTTGGGAAAATAACTTCCTTAAGCATTTTAATAGAGGTGTTGTGATCAGCACTACTGGTTGGAATAGCTTCTATCCACTTAGTAACATAATAAAAAACAACCGAAATATGAGTATACCCATTAGAGGAAGGAAAATGTCCCATGAAATCAAATCCCCAAACATCAAATGGTTCAACAGCAAGTGAATAATTCATAGGCATTTCTTGAGGCTTACCGATATTACCTATTCTTTGACATTCATCACAAGACAAGACGAACTTACGTGCTTCCTTGAAGAGAGTAGGCCAATAAAAACCAGATTGCAATACCTTATGAGCGATTCTGTCTCCCGCGTGATGTCCTCCATAAGCCTCGGAGTGACATTTCCATAGGATTTGTTCCTGTTCATGCTCAGATACACAACGTCTAATAATACCATCTACTCCTTTATAAAGATGTGGGTCATCCCAAAAGTAACGTCTTAGATCATAGAATAATTTTTTCTTCTGTTGGTATGTGAAGCTAGGTGGTATGTATTTAGCAACAATATAATTAGCATAGTCAGCATACCAAGATGTACTATTAGAAACATTTATTGTAGCTAACTGTTAATCAGGAAAACTATCATTAATAGGTTGTGGGTCATCAAGAATATTTTCAAGCCTAGACAAGTTATCACCTACGGGGTTCTCTGCTCCTTTCCTATTAGTGATATGCAAATCAAATTCTTATAGCAGAACAACCCACCTAATGAGTCTAGGTTTAGCATCTTTCTTTTCCATAAGATATTTTATAGCAGCATGATCGGTGTGAACAATCACCTTAGAATCAACAATGTAGGATCTAAATTTATCACAAGCAAACACCACTGCCAAGAATGCTTTTTCAGTAGTAGCATAATTTCATTGATCACTGTCCAGAGTTTACTAGCATAATGGCTAACATTTAATTTCTTATCAACTCTTTGTCCTAGAACAACACCAACATCATAATCACTAGCATCACACATAATCTCAAAAGGCAAGTTCCAATCAGGTGGTTGAACAACATGTGGAGTAATTAAGGTTTTCTTTAGTGTTTTGAAGGCTTCCAAAGAATCATCATCAAACACAAAAGGAATATCCTTTTGCAAAAGATTTGTAAGAGGCCTAGAAATTTTAGAAAAGTCTTTGATAAACCTCCTATAGAAACCAGCATGACCAAGGAAACTACGAATACCTTTGATATCTTTAGGATATGGCATTTTCTCAATTGCATCAACCTTGCTTTGTCCACCTCAATTCCTCTTTCAGAAATTTTATGGCCCAAAACGATACCTTTGTTAACCATAAAGTGGCACTTCTCCCAATTCAAGACAAGATTTGTTTGTTCACATCTCTGCAAAACTCGATCAAGATTGCTTAAACAATCATCAAAAGACTTCCCATAAATAGAAAAGTCATCCATGAAAACCTCAACAATATTTTCACAAAAATCAGAGAATATAGCAGTCATACATCTTTGAAAGGTAGCAGCTACATTGCATAAACCAAAAGGCACACGTCTATAAGCATAAGTTCCAAAAGGACAAGTAAAGGTGGTCTTTTCTTGATCAGGTTATGAAACAGGTATTTGTGAAAAACCAGAATATCCATCAAGGAAGCAAAAATGTGTGTGCTTAGATAATCTTTCTAACATTTGATCAATAAAAGGCAGAGGGTAATGCCCCAAGTAGGTCTGAATCCTACTTGGGCCCCTGCTCTTGGCCGCACCCCTCCCCTGCCATATTTGTCGGAGGGGGAAGGAAAGAGTGGGGAGAGGGAAGGAATGGAGAATCCTATTCCACTCTTTCCTTTCCCTTCCCCTCTTTCCTTCTCCTCCTAGGCCGGCCCATATGGGGAGCGCACCAGCCCCTTATGGCTGGTGTGTTTCCCCTCTTGGCCCATAAGGACCATATCTTTTGCCGGGGGTGCCCGGAACCCCTTCCGGTGACCCGATAAGTACCCGGTACCCCCCAAAACACTTTCGGTGTCCGAATACCAATGCCCTATATATCAATCTTTACCTCTCAACCATTTCGAGACTCCTTGTCATGTTCGTGATCTCATCCAAGACTCCTAATAATATTCGGTCACTGTCGGTGTCAAAACCGGCGGATCTCGGGTAGGGGGTCCCGAACTGTGCGTCTAGGCGGATGGTAACAGGAGACAAGGGACATGATGTTTTACCCAGGTTCGGGCCCTCTCGATGGAGGTAAAACCCTACGTCCTGCTTGATTAATATTGATGATATGGGTAGTACAAGAGTAGATCTACCACGAGATCAAGGAGGCTAAACCCTAGAAGCTAGCCTATGGTATGATTGTTGTTCGTCCTATGGACTAAAACCCTCCGGTTTATATAGACACCGGAGAGGGATAGGGTTACACAGAGTCGGTTACAATGGTAGGAGATCTACATATCCGTATCGCCAAGCTTGCCTTCCACGCCAAGGAAAGTCCCATCCGGACACGGGACGAAGTCTTCAATCTTGTATCTTCATAGTCTTGGAGTCCGGCCGATGATGATAGTTCGGCTATCCGGACACCCCCTAGTCCAGGACTCCCTCAGTAGCCCCTGAACCAGGCTTCAATGACGACGAGTCCGGCGCGCATATTGTCTTCGGCATTGCAAGGCGGGTTCCTCCTCCGAATTCTTCATAGGAGATTGTGAACACCAGGATAGTGTCCGGCTCTGCAAGATAAATTCCACATACCACCGTAGAGGAAATAATATTTACACAACTTCAATCTGCTGACGTATTTCGTAGCATGACATCACGCTACGGTCAAGCCCTTACTCGAATTGTTTTTATTGTTCCTCCTCAGCGCGTTTAGCGAAGCGGTTTCCTTGGCACGTCTTGTCGAAGCAGGGATCGTGTTCCCCTTATTCCGGGATTCCCATCAATACGGACGTGGGTAACCCAACCGCGCCATTGATTGCGGCGCTTGGGAGATAAGCGAGTTTTACCAGGCCGGTGGGGCCGCATGGTTCTGTCCGCCCATATATAAGGGGATAAGGATCCGCCTTTTTACATACGCCTTCTTCCTCCTTTGCTTATCCATCTCCGCGCACTCGAGCTCTAGAGCCCAAGTCCGCACATCTCACCTCAACCTTCTCCAACCATGTCCGGAGCGGGAGCCAAGTGGATGGCCTCCTCCGTTATGGAGGGGCACATCAAGAAGCTGCGCAGCGCCGGATATTTGTCCAGCGATATCGCGCACCGGCTCCCCGACGAGGGGCAGCTCATCCCCACCCCCGGGCCCCATGAGAGGGTGGTATTCCTTCCCCATTTCCTCCGCGGACTGGGCTTCCCACTCCACCCCTTCGTCCGGGGGCTCATGTTCTATTAGGGCCTGGATTTCCATGATCTGGCCCCGAATTTCATCCTCAACATCTCGGCGTTTATCGTCGTGTGCGAGGCCTTCCTCTGCCTCCGACCCCACTTCGGCTTGTGGCTCAAGACCTTCAATGTCAAGCCGAAGGTTGTGAAGGGCAGCCAAGCGGAGTGCGAAGGCGCCATGGTGGGCAAGATGCCCAACGTCACATGGCTCGAAGGCGCCTTCGTGGAAACCATCAAAGGGTGGCAATCGGGGTGGTTCTATATCACTGAGCCGCGTGACCCTGAATGGGCAGCGGCCCCCGAATTCAGATCTGGCATCCCCACATGGCTCACCTCTTGGAAAGAGAAGGGCTTGACATGGGGCGATTCGGAAGAGCTGACCGGACTCCAAGCCTGCATCCAAAAGCTAGTGAACAAGAAGCTCAAGCTTGTCAATGTAGTCCAGGTCATGCTCATCCATCGGATTCTCCCGTGCCAACAACGGGCTTTCAATTTGTGGGAGTTTGATCCGGCGCAACACCAGACCTTGAACAGGCTCTTCGATACTACGTACGAAGAGGCCTGGAAGGTGCTGTTCAAGGGTGCCGAGGTCCCCGCATCCGCTACTGAAGATCGCGGATTCAGCTCGCAGCGTCCAGCTGACGAGGTAAGCCATGTTATCCTTTATGGGACACTTGCTTTTCATAGTTTGACTCTATGTGGGATCTAAACTCCATCTCCTTTGACAGGACTGGCTGAAGAAGGCCGGGCAGACTAACTGTCCGGCTCCTTTGCCAGAAGACCCAGCGGACGCCCGCTTAACGGGGCTGCTGGTTCCGGCACCTCACGTGGTGCCGGATAAGAAGGCCAAGAAGAAGGCCGCGGGAACTCGAAAGAGTTCCCGGCGCCAGGTGTTATCGGATTCATCGTCCGATGACTCCGAGGCGGACTCCTCCCGCGAAGACGAGGAGGAGAAGAAAGAAGCTTCTTCCCCAATGGGGGAAGGGAAGAAAAGGAAGGCCTCCCCAACTAGGGAGGCCGGAGGGTCCAAGAAGGGAAGGACCCTTCCTCCGGATTATTCTGCCAACGCCGGCGACGACGACGAGGATTGGCCTTCAAGGGCCAAGCCCCTGGGGAGATTGTAAGTATCCGGACTCCCGAATAGCTCATAACTTTTCTTTTCGTCGCATGGTGTCTTTCTAATGCCGCATACAACCCTGTAGTCCGCCCAAGGACGATCTTCCCGCTTCGTCGAGCGGGTCCTTGGGTACGTCGGATGTGGATAGCACTTCACTTCCGACCGCCTCCTCCCCCCGCGACGACGCCGAGGTGGGATCCCGGAAAGGGACCCACCAGGAGGAGGGGGCCCCGAAGGTGCCGCAAGGCAACCTCCCGGACTTTGGACCGGACTCCGCACCGGAACCTGCAGTGGTTCCTGAGTCTGGCGGGCGGCCCCTTCGTAAGAAGGGAAAGACTGTGACGCCGGCGGCCTCCGTCCAACCGGAGGCGCCAGATAACTTGCTGGAGGTGCTCAACGGCACTTCCATCGAAGAGGAACACCACACTGTCATGAGTGCGGTGATTCAAAAGGTTCAGCTCGCGAAGAGCGGGCTGACCGAAGCCTGCAGCAGCCTTCTAACAGGCTTTGAGGTAAGAGTTTTAAGATATGTAAAATAGTACCGCATAGACAGTAGCCCCTGATGCTCAGTTCGGTGTTCGAAAAGAAAAGCTGAACTGAGGATCTAAAAAGATATACGCAGGAGTCTAACAAAAATATGTCAATATGGGAATGCAGGCTGCGCTGCTGACCTCTGCCGCACTGACTGCGGAGGTCAATGCATTGAAGGAGAGCCTCGAGCGGTCCGAGAACGAGCTCGGCCTTGCCAAGAAGCAGCTCGAGGACAGGGAAGGTAAGTAATACCTTATGAAAGCAGTACCTTATAGAAAAGGATTTGGTTGCAAAAAATGACAGGAATATCGTGAGTATTGCAGGGGCCACGAACGAGGTGGCGACCCTGAAGCAGGCAGTGTCCAAGGCCGAAAGCAGAGTGGCCTTGGAGCGCACCGAGGGAGAGAAACAAGAGGCGCGGGTGGTGGAGGTACGGCAAGAGCTCCAGGCTCTCGTGGAAAAACACGAGAGTTTGGAGCGTGACTCTTTGACTCGGGAGTCCGAGCTTGCGTCGGCTCTTGAGAGTGCCAAAGCCGCTAAGGCCGAAGCCCACAAGGCCCTCCAGGAGATTGATGCATTGAAGAAAATAGCGGCAGGTAAGGCATTCTTCATGCAAAGCAAGCATGTAAAAGTGAATTACCTGTTACTTACCCAAATTCGGAGCTCTCCAGGAGCGTTCGCAGATCTGCCCCGTAGCGTGTCCAACTCTGCTGCTTTCTACAGAGCCGAGGAGGGGAGCTCGACGGAGAAGGTGTTCTAGTCTCAGTATGCTGAGGCCGGACATCCGGTGCCCCTTAGCGACCAGCTAAAGCAGCTGGTCGAGCTCCACAAGGTGGCCGAACAGGCCATGAAGGGCCTCATAGTTCGGCTGTGGCCAACAGAGGCCATGCCTGGGAGCTACTTTGGCCTGGTGCGGCGGCTGGTGGATGCTTGTCCGTGGGTTGAAGTCATCAAGCGCTCCGCCTGCATTGAAGGTGCCCGTCGGGCCCTTGCCCGTGCTAAGGTGCACTGGGGCAAGATGGACGCTGAGAAGCTTGTGACGAACGCGCCACCGCCGGGCAAGGAGTATTGCACGCCCAAAATGTATTATAAGGGTGTCCTGAAGGGTGCCCGCATTATTGCGGGTGAGTGCTCCAATGATGTAATATTTGAGTAGACTCGCATTTTGTTATCCTGTGCGCTGAAAACTTTGTTCATATGCGCTAAGCAACGCTTGTTAATTTAAAATATTACCTTTTGTGCGGCCGTTTATCAAATCTGAGAGATGGCAAGTCGTCGGCTTCAACCCCCATGCCACGAGTGCTGGGGTGTTCGGGATAAACTTGAGCGCTCTTGTTCCCATTTTTGGGTCCAACTAGGGAGGCGCCCAACACGACGAACGAGGCAACCGGACTTATAGTGCTTGAACACTCTCACTTAGCCATAGAATTCTATAATTTTAAATTTCGGCGAAGCCCCTAGTGTTCGGAAGGCCGAATTCGGGGCGCTATCTACGCCTGGGCCGGACAAAGCCGGTTCCTCGCTCTAAGCGACATAAGTTTTTAGGGACTCAAAAAAATCTCTCGAACAGTGACCGGCTCTCGCCCCATCATGACGGTCAGATTTAGCTTTCTCCACTGAGGTGCTCACCCAGCTCAACTGGGGCACAATCGCAGTGGTTCTCCCAGCGCTACCTTAGCCGATATAACGGAACGTAAGGTACCAAAACATGGGAGCCGGGCAAACCCAACTGTTGACCCAAGACATGATTCGGAGCCGATGCATATAATGCTATAAGTTAGGGGTGCCGCACTTGAGAAAGTGTTCGGACTTATCACACCATAATGTGGGGAACCTAAGCCCCTGGTGTATTTGACCGTACCAAAGCGTACGGATGCAACATGTCATAATTGAACATATATATAAAAAGGAAGGGCCAATTCCAGTTCTGCCCCTAACTCGAACCCACTACTCAGTTTTGCCCCTAATTTTTAGGTATGCTCAGTTTTGCCCCTCCCCCGTTAGTATCACTTATAGAAATGCCCTTTTGCGTCGTTACCGTCTGGTCAAAGGACTTTGACCACCCAGAAAAAAATAGCAAAAAAAATCAAAAAAATCTGAAATTTTGTGGGATCGAAGATAGTAATGTCCGCAAGGCACGTGCAAATTTGTGTGCCGTTCGGACACCCTGGGAGCTCGTGGCAAAGGAAATCATAAATTTTGTACGCATGTGAACAGTAAATTTGAAAAAATAGAAAAAAAATCAAAAAAATATGAAATTTTGGGGGACTGAAGATACTTAGGTGCACAAGATGTGTGCACATTTTTGTTGTGTTTGCACATCATAGGAGCTCGTAGGAGCTAAACTTTGTTTTTTTCTCCGCGAGCTCCTACGATGTCCAAAAACAACAAAAATGTGCACACATTTTGTGCACCTAAGTATCTTTAGTCCCACAAAATCTCATATTTTTTTGATTTTTTTTCTATTTTTTCGAATTTACTATTCACATGCGTACAAAATTTATGATTTCCATTGGCACGAGCTCCCAGGGTGTCCGAACGACACACAAATTTGCACGCGCCTTGCGGACATGACTATCTTCGATCCCACAAAATTTCAGATTTTTTTGATTTTTTTTGCTATTTTTTTCTGGGTGGTCAAAGTCCTTTGACCAGACGGTAACGGCGCAAAAGGGCATTTCTATAAGTGACACTAACGGCGGAGGGGCAAAACTGAGCATACCTAAAAATTAGGGGCAAAACTGAGTAGTGGGTTCGAGTTAAGGGCATAGATGTAAATGTCCCAAAAAGGAATGCAATGATAGGCAAAAAGCGATGCATTGTTTATTCAAAAAATACTGCAATGAATTCAGAACGATACAAATAGTGCGATAAGCAAGGGGTGGGACTATTTAACATGTCCCTCTCCAGGGGTAGGCTGCGGAATGGTGTATAAAACAGGTATCATGCTCGTAATGGAGACCACCTGGATACTCGTCGTAGCTTTTTTGCTTCCCTGGTTGTTGCATCGTGAGTTCGGCGGGTCTACTGCCGGACAGGGCCTCTGGTAAACGGAGTCCTGAGGATAAGAAAAAAAAGAAAAGAAAAAAAGGATGACACACTTGGGAGCCCTTGGTGTGGTTGAGCCGCACTCTGGGCCTGCCGTGGTCGTGCCCCTCCCCCTATGCCCATGGTATCTTCAGAGCGTAGTGATGTACACGGAGTACTGGTTTTGCAATTTTGCAAGGGCTGGGGTTGGGGCCGCATTGCTACACGTGCTCGGAACGTGCCAGGTGGTCTTTTTGTAGTTTACTCCAGGTGCGCTTGGCGGTGTCCGGTCGCTTAACCGCCGGACTCGAGAATTGCCTTAAGAGGCTGTTCTGCACCTCTGCCGCGAGAGCCGCTGTATGCTCCTCCGTTCGGAGAGAGCGTTCCGTGTTCCCGTTGACCGTGATGACTCCTCGAGGGCCTGGCATCTTGAGCTTGAGATATGCGTAGTGCGGCACCGCATTGAACTTTGCAAATGCGGTTCGTCCGAGTAGTGCATGATAGCCGCTGCGGAACGGGACTATGTCGAAGATTAACTCCTCGCTTCAGAAGTTATCTGGGGATCCGAAGACCACTTCCAGTGTCACTGAGCCTGTACAATTGGCCTCTACACCTGGTATGACGCCTTTGAAGGTCGTCTTTGTGGGTTTGATCCTTGAGGGGTCTATGCCCATCTTGCACACTGTATCCTGGTAAAGCAGGTTCAGGCTGCTGCCGCCGTCCATCAGGACTCTAGTGAGGTGAAACCCGTCGACTATTGGGTCTAAAACCAACGCGGCGAATCCGCCATGGCGGATGCTGGTGGGGTGGTCCCTTCGATCAAAAGTGATCGGGCAGGAGGACCATGGATTGAACTTTGGGGCGACTGGCTCCATCGCATATACGTCCCTGAGTGCACGCTTCCGTTCCCTTTTGGGTATGTGGGTTGCGTATATCATGTTCACCGTCCGCACTTGTGGGGGGAAACCCTTCTGTCCTCTGTTGTTCGGCGGCCAGGTCTCTTCCTCATCATCGCTATGCAGCCCCTTATCATTGTTTTCGGCAATTAACTTGCCTGCCTGCTTGAATACCCAACAATCCCTGTTGGTGTGATTAGCTGGCTTTTTGGGGGTGCCGTGTATCTGGCATGAGCGGTCGAGTATTCGGTCCAAGTTGGACAGACCCGGAGTAGTTCTTTTGAATGGCTTTTTCCGCTGACCGGGTTTGGAGCCTCTGAATCCGGCGTTGACCGCCGTATCCTCGGTATTATCGCCGTTAATGCGGCGTTTGTGCTTGTTGCGGCGCGACCTGCCATTACGGTCCTTGGTATCCGGACTGCCAGAATTTTTGTTGAGGTTGTTACTGCGGGCTAGCCAGCTGTCCTCTCCCGTGCAAAAACGGGTCATGAGTGATGTGAGGGCTGCCATGGATTTCGGCTTTTCCTGTCCTAGGTGCCGGGCAAGCCACTCGTCGCGGATGTTATGCTTGAAGGCTGCAAGGGCCTCTGCATCCGGACAGTCGACGATTTGATTTTTCTTGGTTAAGAACCGTGTCCAGAATTGTCTGGCCGATTCGTCTGGCTGCTGAATTATGTGGCTTAGGTCATCAGCGTCTGGTGGTCGCACATATGTGCCCTGGAAGTTATCAAGGAATGCGGCTTCCAGGTTCTCCCAACACCCAATTGATTCTGCTGGCAAGCTGTTAAGCCAATGCCGAGCTGGTCCTTTAAGCTTGAGCGGGAGGTATTTGATGGCGTGAAGATCATCACCGTGGGCCATGTGGATATGAAGGAGATAGTCTTTGATCCAAACCGCGGGGTCTGTTGTGCCATCGTAGGATTCAATGTTCATGGGTTTGAACCCTTCGGGGCTTTGATGATCCATTACTTCATCTGTGAAGCATAGTGGGTGTGCGGTGCCTCTATATTGGGCTATATCACGACGTAGCTCAAGCGAGCTTTGTCTATTGTGTTCGGCCCGGCCGGAGTTGCTGTATCCAGCGCGACGGTCATCGTCGCGTATTGTGGGGCGCCCACGCGATCCGTAGATCGATCTTGATTGTCTTGCCTTATCCTCCAATATGTCTCGCAAGTCCGGCGCATTCCCTCGTGGCTTTGTACTTTTCGAGCGATGCCGGGGTACGGCTTTAGTGGAGGGCCTGGAGGCCTCTCTGTCGCGGCCACGAGGTGGCCGGTCGGCTGTATTGTGCGCTGGTGATGTGGGTTTGTATGCTTCCTCCTCTAATCGGGGCAGCAGCTTGCGTTTGGGGTAGCTTTTGGAGGGGCGTTCGAGTTCGTACTCTTCGGCCGCAAGGACTTCGGTCCATCTGTCGGCTAGCAGATCTTGGTCAGCTCTAAGCTATTGCTTCTTTTTCTTGAGGCTACTTGTCGTGGCCATAAGTCTGCGTTTAAAACGCTCTTGTTCGACGGGATCATCAGGCACGACGAATTCGTCGTCATCGAGGCTTGCCTCGTCTTCGGAGGGAGGCATGTAATTATCGTCTTCTACCTCCTTGTCTGCCGCTCTCTCATGAGGGCTGGCTTCTCCCTCCTCCTGTGCCGAATCTTGCTGGAGGGGGTTGTCTTCGGCACTATCCGGGGTGTTGTTGTCTCCGGTGCCGGAATTTCCATTCTTACTGTGGTGGGATTTAGAGCGGCGCCGCTGACGCTGGCGCTTAGGCTGTTTCTTGGAGGGGTCTTCCTCCGTTGTTCCATCGCCGTTCCCATCCTTTGGGATGTCCACCATGTATATGTCGTATGATGAGGTGGCTTTCCAGTGCCCCGTAGGCGCTGGTTCTTGATCGTTTCCGACATCGTCGTCCATACTGTCGATGTCTTCGGAGTCGAAGTCTAGCATGTCGGTTAGGTCGTCGACAGTGGCTACAAAGTGGATGGTGGGTGGGCTTTGAATTTCTTCGTCGTCCGCGTCCCAACCATCCTGACCGTGGTCCGGCCAGGGCTCTCCTGATAATGAGAGATACTTTAGTGAGTTAAGGATGTCGCCAAAAGGCGAGTGCTGAAAGATGTCCGTAGCGGTGAACTCCATGATCGGCGCCCAATCGGATTCGATTGGTAGAGGCGCGGGAGGTTCGGAGTCCGGTGAGGAGTCCAGCACCTCGGAGTCGCGAGCTTTACAAGGGAGAGGGTCGGTATTCAGCTCCATCTCCGTAGCAGCCCCCGAGGTGGTGTCTAGCCACCCATCCTCGATTGGCACAGTCGGCTCCGAGTTAAGGGTCAGAACGGACTCTTGTGCGGCCTCCAGGGCACTGTCCGGCAGCAGAGCTAAATCATGCTCATCGTGGCAGTGCGGCGCGCTCGGCTGTGGCTCGAATCCATCGAAGATCAAGTTTCCGCGGATGTCGGCCGTATAGTTTAAACTTCCAAATCTGACCTGATGGCCAGGGGCGTAGCTTTCGATCTGCTCCAGATGGCCAAGCGAATTGGCCCGCAGTGCGAAGCCGCCGAACATAAAGATCTGTCCGTGGAGAAAAGTCTCACCCTGGACCGCGTTGTTGTTGATGATCGAAGGAGCCATCGGGCCTATGAGCGACGACACAGAGGAACTCTCAATGAAAGCACCAATGTCGGTGTCAAAACTGGCGGATCTCGGGTAGGGGGTCCCGAACTGTGCGTCTAGGCAGATGGTAACAGGAGACAAGGGACACGATGTTTTACCCAGGTTCGGGCCCTCTCGATGGAGGTAAAACCCTACGTCCTGCTTGATTAATATTGATGATATGGGTAGTACAAGAGTAGATCTACCACGAGATCAAGGAGGCTAAACCCTAGAACCTAGCCTATGCTATGATTGTTGTTCGTCCTATGGACTAAAACCCTCCGGTTTATATAGACACCGGAGAGGGCTAGGGTTACACAGAGTCGGTTACAATGGTAGGAGATCTACATATCCGTATCGCCAAGCTTGCCTTCCACGCCAAGGAAAGTCCCATCCGGACACGGGACGAAGTCTTCAATCTTGTATCTTCATAGTCTTGGAGTCCGGCCGATGATGATAGTTCGGCTATCCGGACACCCCCTAGTCCAGGACTCCCTCAGTCACCAAATCACATAATTCATATAATACTATATTGTCATCGAACGTTAAGTGTGCGGACCGTACGGGTTCGAGAACTATGTAGACATGACCGAGACACCTCTCTGATTAGTAACCAATAGCGGAACCTGAATGCCCATATTGGCTCCTACATATTCTACGAAGATCTTTATCGGTCGAACCGTTATGACAACATATGTAATTCCATTTGTCCATCAGTATGTTACCTGCCTGAGATTCGATCGTCAGTATCTTCATACCTAGTTCAATCTCGTCACCGGCAAGTCTCTTTACTCGTTTCGTAATACATCACCTCGTGACTAACTCCTTAGTCGTTTGCTTGCAAGCTTATGATGTGTATTACCGAGAGGGCCCAGAGATACCTCTCCGATACTCGGAGTGACAAATCCTAATCTCGATCTATGCCAACTCAACAAACACCTTAGGAGATACCTGTATAGCATCTTTACGATGACCCAGTTATGTTGTGACATTTGATAGCACACAAGTCAATCCTTCGGTATCCGGGAGTTGCATAATCTCATAGTCGAAGGAATATGTATTTGACATGAAGAAAGCAATAGCAATAAAACTGAACAATCATTATGCTAAGATAACGGATGGGTCTTGTCCATCACATCATTCTCCTAATGATGTGACCCCGTTATCAAATGACAATTCATGTCCATGGTTAGGAAACCTTAACCATCTTTGATCAACAAGCTAGTCTAGTAGAGGCTCACTAGGGACATGTTGTTTGTTTATGTATTCACACATGTATTAAGGTTTCCGATCAATACAATTCTAGCATGAATAATAAACCTTTATCATGAATAAGGAAATATAAATAACAACTTTATTATTGCCTCTAGGGCATATTTCCTTCAAAGGTTGCCAAATGGGAGCTTGAGCAGAGAGTGACAATGTGTGGTCTTCGAGAAAGAGAGGTTGCCTCTTGCGAGAGAGAGGTAGGAATTGAGTATCATGTTGCAGGACATCAACCTCTTGGATGAGAAAGCGAAGAAGTGGTTGCTCCACATGAAAAAGAGGATCAATGACCGCAAGGAGTGAAGTTGTTGATTCATTCGTGTAATGCTTATCTATGTATGAACTACTGAATTTTATTTTTGGCATATGATAAATTTATTCGGGCTACACTATCTTTGTATCATTTAATGCATGATGAATTTGCATTATGTGATCGTTGTGCATGTATTTGCATGGATTTGGGTTTTGAGATTTGGGGAGTGTGGTTGTGGAGAGGGCCAAATGGGGACCTGACCAGCACTGTCCGCGCGCATCCGCAGGCATACAGGAGCTCGGATTAGCTACTTGCTGTAGATGCTCTTACACCCCCTCTTTTGCGATAAAGGTCTCTTTGTCCTGGATATTTGGATTGGGGTTTGTTTGATCATGAGTTAGCTGACATCTGCGAGAAAAATGAACTAGAGTTGTCAATATTGCATTGGCATGCCAAAAGTTGACATTCATCAAAACAAGGGCCAACATTTTGTAATCACCAACAAATTAGCAGGGTGGACTTTTGTGGCCATCCAAACATACCCTTATCTTGAACAACCACTTGGATATGAGAGACCCCTGCTGGTGGTTCGATGGCAATCTTCACTTGTCATGTACCAGGATCTGGGTGAGTGATGAATCAGATGTTAGACGGGATGAGTACGTAAGTGCGATCAAGGCTAGTGAAAAGTGTGGGGTGGTAGGCGAGCATGGGAGGCCGAAACAAAGTCGTCGATTTGCGCATCAATGTAAAAAAACCAAGCATTTGGTCACTCATGTCACTTTTTAGTGCAGTTTTCGTAGGTTCCATGTGTAAGCATTTGCAAGGGATGGGGTTTCAAAACTTCAAACTGCATCCATCATGTGGGAATTGATCGGTGGGTCATTTTATCTTTCCCCCCATTTCCACCCTCCCCCTCTCTCTCAACACAAGTCGAGAGAGCATTCGCGAGGAGGAGATAACTATAGGGCGAGTCACTCTTGTTTACCTTGTCAGTTTTCTCTCCATAGTTTTTAACGAATTGTGTGGTTTTATTTTGAGAGTATGCCATTTTTGTGGAAGGCGGAAATAGATTAGAAGAAACCTACAGGGGATACGAAACATCCTCACAGGCCACAAACACTTCACCCAAACACTACTCTAGCTAATGTCTCACAAATTGATCAAGACCTCCAGCTCCCATAAGATTCCATCCCTCCATTCCTTGAAGACGAGCTCTATGAGTTGTAACATTGTGTTTTTCAAATGCGGGCTTGGGGGTGGTGGAAGAAAGGGATGGAGCGGCAACAATGTCTGATCAGTTTTGTTGTGTATGCTCTTGAGGTAGGCTTCATGGCGGGGGATTGGGGTCGATGGGAGGTGGGGAGGGACCAGGAAGTGATGTGTTGTGTTGTTGCCCTCAACAAAGAGCTTGTTGATACGTATCCAACGTATCTATAATTTTTGATTGTTCCATGCTATTATATTACCCGTTTTGGATGTTTATGGGCTTTACTTTACACATTTATATCATTTCTGGGACTAACCTACTAACCGGAGGCCCAGCCCGTATTGCTGCTTTTTGTGCCTATTTCAGTGTTTCGAAGAAAAGGAATATCAAACAGAGTCCAAACGGAATGAAACCTTCGGGAGCATGATTTTTGGAACAAACGTGATCCAGAGGACTTGGAGTGCAAGTCAAGAAGCAGTCGAGGCTGCCACGAGGGTGGAGGGCGCGCCCACCCCTACTGGGCGCGCCCCCTATCTCGTGGGCCCCTCGGGCGTCCACCGACCTACTTCTTCCTCCTATATATACCCACGTACCCCGAAAACATCAAAGGCGACCATGAAAAACTATTTCCACCACCGTAACCTTCTGTATCCGCGAGATCCCATCTTGGAGCCTTCGCCCGTGCTCCGCCGGAGGGGGAATCGACCATGGAGGGATTTTACATCAACACCATAGCCCCTCCAATGAGTTGTGAGTAGTTTACCACAGACCTTCGGGTCCATAGTTATTAGCTAGATGACTTTTTCTCTCTTTTTGGATCTCAATACCATGTTCTCCTTGATCTTCTTGGAAATCTATTCGATGTAACTCTTTTTGCGGTGTGTTTGTCGAGATCCGATGAATTGTGGGTTTATGATCAAGTTTATCTATGAGAAATATTTGAATCCCCTCTGAATTATTTTATGTGTGATTAAGTTATCTTTGCAAGTCTCTTTGAATTATCAGTTTGGTTTGGCCTACTAGATTGATCTTTCTTGCAATGGGAGAAGTGTTTAGCTTTGGGTTCAATCTTGCGGTGTCCTTTCCCAGTGACAGCAGGGGCAGCAAGGCACATATTGTGTTGTCGCCATCGAGGATAAAAATAAGGGGTTTATATCATATTGCATGAGTTTATCCCTCTACATCATGTCATCTTTCTTAATGCATTACTCTGTTCTTTATGAACTTAATACTCTAGATGCATGCTGGATAGCGGTTGATGTGTGGAGTAATAGTAGATGCAGGCAGGAGTAGGTCTATTTGTCACGGACGTAATGCCTATATACATGATCATGCCTAGATAATCTCATAATTATTCGCTTTTCTATCAATTGCTCGACAGTAATTTGTTCACCCACCGTAATACTTGTGCTATCTTGAGAGAAGCCACTAGTGAAACCTATGGCCGCCGGGTCTATCTCTTATCATATAAAGCTTTCAATCTACTTTTATTTGCATCATTACTTTTTCTATCTATATTATAAAATACCAAAAATATATTTATCTTATCATACTATCTCTATCAGATCTCACTTTCGCAAGTGGCTGTGAAGGGATTGACAACCCCTTTATTGCGTTGGTTGCGAGTTCTTTGTTTGTTTGTGTAGGTGCGTGGGACTTTTGAGGAGCCTCCTACTGGATTGATACCTTGGTTCTCAAAAACTGAGGGAAATACTTACGCTAATATTGCTGCATCACCCTTTCCTCTTCAAGGAAAACCAACGCAAGCTCAAGACGTAGCACTCGTGTGATGTATCTTGGTGGTGGTGGTTGTGTTGTGTTGTGTGGGGGCGGGGGTTAGCGCTCATCCTCTCGGATCTACAAATGTACTTCAATGGGGTAGAAGTGCAAGGAGGGGATGAGAGAACTATTGAGGGAGATAGTGCCATCATCTTCAATTGTGAGCGCACCTAGGCATCCTTGGGAGCGGGAGCAACACTGCGTTTTCTCTTTATTCATTTGCACGTGCTCGATGACTACTGATACTGGGAGCGCGAGATTGTCACAATTTTCTTCCTTCATTGTGCATTAGGGGAGGATGACTGTTGTTTTTGGTGTACAGGAGATTTTAAGTACGGATGCGGGATGCGGCATGGTGGTAGCGAGAGATGCCCCTTGTTGATGGTGGTTATTATGATTTTCTTCCTAGGACAGATGTATGGGGATCGTAAGGCAAACATGGTGGTGATGCCATATCCTACTCGTCAGTGTGGAGGTGTGAGGTTTTATATGGTTGTTTCGCAAGCTATGGAGAGATGTGCCAGTGGAAAAAATAGGGGTAAGAGTTGTTGCCATAGATAGCTATTCCTGATGGTAACACCGTAGGATGAGAGCTTGACAACATTTTGCCAACTTCAACTCTGTAAGCTTTTACATAGCGCCAGGCAAGGCAATGGCGGTGGATGTGCTGGCTAGTAAGTCGGAAGCTTCACAAACTATTGTTTGGCAATTCGAACCTCCTGATTTTTTTAGTCAATTTATTATCAAACAATGTTTCCTTGTTTTCACATGAAATATAAACCACCATGATGGCATTGCCCCAAAATAAAAGGAAAACTCCATGAGTACCTCTCAAATGGGAAGTTCACAAAGGGGTGCTTGTTATATGAAAGACCGAGTTGTATCGACTAGAGGGGTGGTAGGAGATTATCAAAGTTCAAACCAATTCGTTTGCATGCAAAGGTGAGGAAACAAAGCAACAATTAAATATCAACTAATAAGGAAACAAGCACTAAGCAAGAACAAGTAAGTAACTAGAAGGTAAATGGCAAGGAACGAATACACCAGATTAGCTTCCTGAAGCTCAAGTCATTGGCTCGACTCTATGTCTTCATTAGAGAGCCTTGAGCATGCATGTTCTAAAGCCACTTCAACTCCACCTTCATCTCCTTAAACTTCACTTAGAACTCACCCCAGTCACTCATGGTAGATCTTGAGGTGATCTTGGACCTTTAAAAACTTTGCTCGTGGTGGATCCACAAGATGAAAGCTCTAAAACGCTGTCTACGTGTCAAGGAGACACCAACTCTCCAAGAGTAGCAAGTAAGATCTCTAGGCTTGAAGTTTTTTATGCTCAATCAAACCCCCAAAATCCAAACTGCTCTCACGTCTTGCTTCGACTACACCCTGGTTTCTATCATCCAGTCTAGTACCTCATGCCCGATCATTTTTGCTTCGTCTATCGACATTGCCAAGATGAGGCTCTGAAGTAATTTTGGGTGTTCCTGGTTTCCTCACGATATGAGCTCGATTCTCAAATCGACATCACAGTATGTGGTTTCAACGGATTTGTTTTTATGTTGTGCATCTAATTCCTCATAGTTGTCTGTTTTCTAAAGAACTCAGACTGATTCGTTAGGATCCCGGTGCTGCTAAGTGAGAATCTTGAGGAAAGATGACTAGTTTTATCTGCGAGACTATATAAGGAACCTGGCCCCTCCAAGATCGAGTAGACACCCCATCACATTTATTGTACTCTCGTACTTTGTGTTCCTATTTCATTCATTCTTGAGCTCAAATCTTAAGATAGAGCACTTTGAGAGAGGCATCAGGTCCAAATGGCTTCCTCGCAGAGCTCTACCATAACTTCTAAGTGGTCATCCAGTTGGATCACATGGTGATGTGTAAGTTTCTACATGTCGGCCAACTTGACAAAGGTTAAGGAGGCCGAACGGATCCAACAGTATAGGCTGATTTTCATCCATAATATTAGCTTCAAAATTTTAACTAAAGCAACCATTAATAGGCTCAATTAATGTAACAATTGACCATGTGGTGCGACCCTCTCAAACAACCTTCATGCAAGGAAGAAATCCTTGATGGAGTAGTTATCCTTTATGAGACAGTACACGAGATGCACATGAAAACCATGAATGGGGTAATATTTAAAATTGACTTTGAAAAACTTAGGACAAAGTCAAATGATCATTTCTTTAGCGGACCATAAGAATGAAGGGTTTCTCCAAGAAATGGCATGCATTGGTTGATAATTTCGTCTCTAGCCGTAGTGTCTCTATACAAGTCAATGATCATGTCGTCCATTAATTCAAGAAGGATAAAGGACTCTGTCAGGGTATCTGATGTCCAATGTTATTTAATATTGTCATAGATACGTTGACCATTATGATTGAGCTTTGAGCATGCTAAATAGGACCGTCAGATTGCAGGTTTGTGCCACATCTAGTGGACAGGAGCCTTTCAATTCTGCAATATATCGATGACAGTCAGATTGCACACATCTAGTGGGTGGTGTATACCTTGTATCCCTTTGAGGCAACATTATGAGTTAATAAAAACACCATTTATCGAGAAAACATGTCTCGGATCTGCATGTAACCTTGGGTTGCATCCATCGGTGTCGAGCATAGGTACTGATGGATCATGGTCTAAAACTCCCCTCTCAAGAGGACAACCCCTTTTTTCCAAAAAAAAACTAGCCTTCCACACTTCATTAGCACACATTAGTTGCGCAGCTGAGTAGTTTTATTGCACAGAAAAACTCCATGACGGCTCGATGGTTAGGTAGCAAGTGTGGTGGGGAAGCAACTGTCATGCACACAGCTGAGCACGCCGCAGTAGTCCCTAAGGATGGTGAAGGAATCGTAGACCTTGCCGTCGCTGCTCTTCTTGTACTCGAACAAAAGCGACGAGTGGTTGAAGGCAGTGAGCTTGGTGAACCCGTAGTCTTTATCCCTGAACACACTCCACTTGGGGATCGCACTAGTGTAGCCCGAGAGGTGGCTTCCACCGCCGCCTGCCACGACAAAGATGGTCCCGTTCATGGTGCCCGAGTAGTTGCTCCGCTCGTTGGTGACGCACTGGCTCTGATAGAGCGGGCAGGTATGCTCGTAGTTGTGGACGTGGCCGAAGAAGGCAATGTCGACGCGGTACCGCTGCCAGAGCTTCTGCAGTCTCTCCCGGCCCTCGGGCTCCTCGAAGGAGCCCTGGTCGGCATACCACGAGTTGGAGGAGTAACCCAATACCCGATGCGCTGCGAAGATGAGCCACGGCTGGTGCTTCCGGTCCACCGTGGAGAGGCACTCCTCGATGAACTTGTACTGCGGAGTCCCCTCCCGCCAGTCGTGCTCTGAGTCTGCCACGCAGAACCGGAACATACCATAGTCCACCTTGTACCTTGAAATTCATCGATGGCAGTCCAGTCATTTCGTCAGTCATTTGAAACACGATAGTAGTAGACTATGAACTTTGGAGGAAAAATGGTTCGACTTATATAGGGATTGAAAAACGTTCGTACCAAAAATTTGCCCTGTTTTTGGCCGGGTAGTAGTACATGGTCTCGGCCGGCACGCCGCACTCGCCACCGGAGTCCTTGACATCGAAGAATCCGCCGGTGTTGGGCCAGTCTCTCTCGTGGTTGCCACTGCACACACAAGACAAGGATAATAAGTACTCCCTTCGTTCCATAATATAAGAATGTTTTTGACACTAGTGTAGTGTCGAAAACGTTCTTATATTTAGAGATGGAGGGAGTAGTACTCTGTACTAAGTTCCCTGACGTTTCTTACTTGACACTGCTCCATACGGTCATGACATGCATGATGTATCTATACCCCCCAAATCATACCTTGCAACCATGTAGGGCTTCTTGGCGCTGATGGGGGCGACCTGCGCGGTGAACTGGTCCCACTGGGAGAGGTACCCGTTGGCGTAGGGCATGTCACCGATGTGGAAGACGATGTCGTAGTTGTCCAAATCTTCTACAAGCTTGTCCGTTGTGTTAAGCGACCCCGGCTGGTAGTTGGCGAACTCATTTGACCCGTCTCTCTCCGCCTGAAAAGGCCAGACCAATGTAGCGTCCGTAAGAGTGATATCCTCTTCCAGCTCACTTCCTTTCTTCTACCGAGCGGCAACAGCACCCATATATTTTTCGTGCTGTTCGGCTACCAAGAGACACGCTATCTTGTACCTTTCCCATGTCGCCGAAGATGATGATGCGCTGCAGCGAGTTCTGTCCGGGGGTTGGCGGTGCCCGGAAAGTGTAGGGCTTGCCCCACATCACCGTTCCGTCAGAGAGCTCATGCCCAATCTTGTAGAAGTACCTGAATGATCACAAACGAACTAGTCTTGAGCAAACGCTGGCAATATCAACATGGGTGGGAAGGAACCGCTGCTGCATATTCTTTTTCAAGGGCAAATTAATTCCTTAAATCGGTTTTTTTAGGGGTTAAATCGGTTTGGCAATATATGTGCGTACGTACTCCTTGTTGGGCCACAGTCCCCTCATGAACGCCGTGTGGATGAACCCGGGATCTCTCCACCCAACCGTCCGCGCCGGCTCGCCTTAAGGGTATCTCCAGCCGCGCCCCCAACAGGCCCCCCAGGCCACTTTTTCGGCGCCGGCGCCGAAAAAACGGCCCAGTCGCGTCCCCAGGACGCCGAAAATCGCCGGTTCGGACCTTTTTTCCGCTGGCGGTCACAGGCCGAACCCGGCGCGCTGGAAAGCTGTTGGGGGCTCCGGCGCTAGGGAAAAGCACGCCTGGCCCACACCGACAGGGGAAAAGTCAAGGTTTTCTTCCCCCCGACTCGCCTCGCACCCCCCGCGCCCTCGGCCACCACTAGCTATATCCCGGCGACGGCCGCCGGCCTACTCCGCTAGATAGCCATTCCCAGCCGGAAAATAGCAGCGCTTCGCCGCGACAGCCCCTCCCGCAACAGCTGGGCGTTTCCGGCCGTCGTTTCCGGCCGCGGAGGCGCGGTTTAACGGCGGGTACACGCCCACTGAGCGCAAGGTGTTCGGCGTTTTGACTGTGTCGGCGATGGACTCGGATGAGGAGGAAGAGCTCACCACGCTGCTAGAGGAGGAAGCCGCGGCCGACGTCCAGGAAGAAGAGCATCTGATGGTGCTCGCCGCCCTCGCCCAGCTGCTGGCGAGCAATGAAAAGCCGCGTCGAGGTGGCTCGGCGCCGGGGCGGGTGAAAGCAAAGAATCGGCATCGTCTGCACGGCTACTGCATGCTCTACTCCGACTACTTCGCCGATGCTCCACTTCATGGCGAGAGAACATTTCGGCGCCGTTATTGGATGAGCCGAAAGCTCTTCCTCAGGATTGTGAATGTAACGCCCGGATAATCTTGCTACAGTAATCCCCACTAATGTTGCCACGTCACCTCGGATACTGTGGATAAACTCGCGTTAGTTCGGAACCTAGTTCGAATTTCAAATTTAAAACGAAAACAAACAATAAAAGTTTTCAGAAACGAAAACTAAATTGTTCGGGGGTTGTCTAAAATAGCAAACCTAATTATGGTGGGGTGCACAAATTTTTGTAAAATGTTTTGGCATTTTAATTAAACTAAAACAGAAAGCAGAAAAAGAAAA
>NC_057813.1:227119516-227125596 GCF_018294505.1 Triticum aestivum | reverse complement strand
AAATATAATTAATAAAATTAAAATGATTTAATAAAATTATTAATTAATTAATTAATTAAGTTAATTAATCCGGTTTAATTAAATTAATTAACTAGTTAAGTTTAATTAAACTGTAATTAGATTAACCTAAACCCTAATTAAATTAAATAGAGAATGACAGGTGGGTCCTACTGGACCCACATGTCAGGGTTGATCAGTCAACCCCTGTTGACTGCTGACGTCAGCATGACATCATGCTGACGTCATAAATACATTTTTTCGAATTAATTAAATAAATAATTAAATTCCAAAATTGTTAAAATCTTTTAAAAATCATATCTTTTAATCCGTAACTCGGATTAAAATATTTTCAACATGAAAGTTGCTCAGAACGACGAGACGATTCCGGATACGCAGTCCGTTCGTCCACCACACCCCCTAACCTATCGAACCCGCAACTTTCCCCCTCCGGCTCCTCTGCCCGAAAACACGAAACACCGGGAATACTTTCCCGGATGATTCCCCCATTAACCAGTACCACCTCATACCACGTTAGGGCATGGCTAGCATCGCTTCTTGACATGTCATGCATCGATATGCATCTGTTTACTTGGTATTCATTGTTTCTTCCCCCTCTTCTCTCCGGTAGACTACGAGACCGACGCTGCTGCTGCCCAGTTCGACTACGGAGTTGACGACCCCTCTCTCTTGCCAGAGCAACCAGGCAAGCCCCACCCTTGATCACCAGATATCGCCTATTCTTCTCTACACTGCTTGCATTAGAGTAGTGTAGCATGTTACTGCTTTCTGTTGTACCTATTCTGATGCATAGCCTGACATTGTTGCTACACCTGTTGATACCTTACCTGCAATCCTAAATGCTTAGTATAGGAAGCTAGTTTATCATCATTGGCCCTACATTCTTGTCAGTCTGCCTTGCTATACTATCGGGCCGTGATCACCTGGGAGGTGATCACGGGTATATACTATACCTACATACATATTATACAGATGGTGACTAAAGTCGGGTCAGCTCGAAGAGTACCCGCGAGTGATTCACGGATTGGGGGCTGAAAGGACCTTTGTCCCGACGGCCCTCTGTGTGGATCTTTGTGGCGGAGCGACAGGGCAGGTTGAGACCACCTAGGAGACAGGTGGGCCTGGCCCTGTTCGGCGTTCGCGGACACTTAACACGCTTAACGAGATCTTGGTATTTGATCTGAGTCTGGCTACGAGCCTATACGCACTAACCATCTACGTGGGAGTAGTTATGGGTATCCCGACGTCGTGGTATCAGCCGAAGCACTTCAGACGTCAGCGACGGAGCGGCGCGCGCCGAATTGGACTGGAACGCCACTAGGCTAGGTCTACTTTCGGCCGCCCACGCAACGTGCAGGTGTGCTCAGGGCGATGGGCCCAGACCCCTGCGCGCTTAGGTTTAGACCGGCGTGCTGGCCTCTCTGTTTTGCCTAGGTGGGGCTGCGACGTGTTGATCTTCCGCGGCCGGGCATGACCCCGGAAAGTGTGTCCGGCCAAATGGGATCGAGCGTGTTGGGCTATGTGGTGCACCCCTGCAGGGAAGTTAATCTATTCGAATAGCCGTGATCTTCGGTAACAGGACGACTTGGAGTTGTACCTTGACCTTATGACAACTAGAACCGGATACTTAATAAAACACACCCTTCCAAGTGCCAGATACAACCGGTGGTCGCTCTACCTCAGGGATATGAGGAGGGGATCGCCGGGTAGGATTATGCTATGAGATGTTACTTGGAGATGCTACTTGGAGGACTTCGACCTACCCTCTTCTGCCTGTTGCAAGACGAAGGTGACCAGAAGCGTAGTCTTCGACAGGATTAGCTATCCCCCTCTTATTCTGGCATTCTGCAGTTCAGCCCACTGATATGGCCTCCTTACACATATACCCATGCATATGTAGTGTAGTTCCTTGCTTGCGAGTACTTTGGATGAGTACTCACGGTTGCTTTCTCCCCCCTTTCCCCCTTTCCCTTCCTTCTGGTTGTCGCAACCAGATGCTGGAGTCCAGGAGCCAGACGCCACTGTCGACGACGACCCCTACTACACCGGAGGTGCCTACTACTACGTGCAGCCCGCTGACGACGACCAGGAGTAGTTTAGGAGGATCCCAGGCAGGAGGCCTGCGCCTCTTTCGATCTGTATCCCAGTTTGTACTAGCCTTCTTAAGGCAACTTGTTTAACTTATGTCTGTACTCAGATATTGTTGCTTCCGCTGACTCGTCTATGATCGAGCACTTGTATTCGAGCCCTCGAGGCCCCTGGCTTGTATTATGATGCTTGTATGACTTATTTGTATTTGTAGAGTTGTGTTGTGATATCTTCCCGTGAGTCCCTGATCTTGATTGTACACATTTGCGTGCATGATTAGTGTACGATTGAATCGGGGGCGTCACAAGTTGGTATCAGAGCCGACTGCCTGTAGGAATCCCCTTTCCAACTCCTTGGCCGAAGTCGAGTCTAGACGTTACAAAAACTTTTACTAACTTGGCTGTGAGCCTTACGGGCCCACGTCGCCATCGGGTGGTACTAGGATCTTTTACTCCTCAACCTTTACTCTGGGACTCTGAACTCTTTTCTACTCGGGTTAAACGAAATTACTAACTCTGACTTTAGGATCCCGTTACCACGTTCACCCCAAAGTTGGATAAGCCATAGTTATTTTGCAGGATAGCATTTTGAATAGTGCCCGTGTTGTCATTTGACTCCATTGAAACATCTTTGTTTTCAGATGGAACCCGCGAGGCAGGTCGTGCGCCACACTGCGGCCATTGGTGCCTCAGGATCACCTGCTGTGCTAGCTGATATGATGACCTACCTGGGTTATCGCTGGCACCCTGAGTACACCGTCTACGAGGAGTACCAGGACTTTAACCAGGAGCAGTACCGTGCCATCGTCCACCTCTACTCTCGGGAGTATGAGTCCACTACCGTGCTGCACACCGCTCATGGTGTTGGAGTGACCATCGAGATGGCAGTCCACGATGCGGCTCATGCTGCTCTGACACGTCTTCGTGGAGAGTATCAGGCATTGGACACTTCCCCTTTCAGGCACATTCCTATCGCATCTGACGTTGGTGCGGAGGGATACTACACTGCCGCCTACTCCACCGTCACCCGAGAGCCTTTCCACCATCAGCGCCTGGTTCTGCATGCTGATGGGCTGGACCGAGCTAACAGAGCTCTTCGCCACGAGTTGTACACCACTCGTCAGCACCTTTACAGGGCTCTGACGCGGTTGCACCCCTTTGTCCGGTCTGGACAGCTGCCGTGTTCTGCGATCTACCCAGCCAGGACCGTGATGCCCCACGGTGTCGGATGGCCAGAGGTGGGAGGCTACTCTCCCGCACTTGGTCCTCTTCTGCCACCTGAGCGTCGGGTTCTACACCAGAGTATCCGCGGCCCCCAGGCCACTGACGTGGAGGACTATCCGTTGCCTCACTACCAGCTGTCAGGTTACAGCTACCTTCACAATACCTCCTGGGACTGATGTAGTCTTGCTCATTAGTTTTAGATGCACTCGCGAGCCTGCGTGCCGCCTATGATGACTTAGTCTATGTACGGAACTCTATGTACTGAACTCTATGTCCGACCCCTTTTGTAAGTTATGCCGGCTATCTATGTGGTATCTGTCGTGCTCCTTTCATTATGCATGTTTCATCATGAATGACTCTTGTCTATGCAAATTCTCAATACTGAACTACCCCTGTTATATATTAGCAGGATGGTTAGACCAGCTGGTCGTGGTCGTGGTGGCAACTTCCCACCACCGCCTGAGTACATGGCTGGTATGATCCAACAGCTTGAGATGAATCGCCAGTTCATGGAAAACATGATGGCTCAGTTTCCTCGCCCCAATATGAACCAGCATCCAAACACAACAACTCTGCAGGATTTCATACGCCTCAACCCAAGTGTGTACCGCAGCTCAACCCAGCCGCTGGATGCTGATGACTGGCTCCGTGACATCACCTATGAGATGGAGTCTGCTGATGTAGCCCCTGCCAGCTATGTCACTTTTGCTTCCTTCTTCCTGAAGGGACCCGCAGCGCAATGGTGGGACAGCCACAGGCGTACTCTGCCAGTTGGAACAATCATCACCTGGCCAGACTTCCAGGCTGCCTTCCGTGCCCGCTTCATTCCTCAGGGAATCATGGACAGGAAGAAGCGTGAGTTTCGCAACCTCACCCAAGGCAACAAGACTGTTGAAGCTTATTAGCGGGAGTTTCTGGACTTATCCCGCTATGCTGAAGAAGACATTGCAACTGATGCTCGCAGACAGGAGAAGTTCCGTGAAGGCCTTCAAGCTGACATCAAGCTCACACTTCTAGTGCATGACTTTGCCGATTTCGCCACCTTGGTGAACAAGGCCATCAATGTCGAGACTGGTCTGCAAGAACACCAGAGCTCTCAAAGGCGCAACCGTGACACGGGCTCATCTTCGGGCCCGCCCTCGCAGAAGCGTAAGATATGGATCCCGAACAGCATGTACCGTCCAACTGCACCTGCCCCAAGGCAGTCTTTTGCTGCACCTCGTCTGCCGACTGCTCCAACTAGGCAGCCGAGGCTTCCAGCTCCACCACCCCAAGCTCCTGTTCCTACCCCCGAGAATGGGTTGTGCTTCAGGTGCGGACAACCAGGGCACCGTGCTAGGGAATGCAACCAGAGACAGAATCAACTGGCCCTTCCAGCAACTGGCCGTGGGAACAACCAGGCCCGCAACAACATTGCCAAGTCTTATGGCCGTGTTCATGCCAACCACATTGATCTGAATGAAGCTCAAGACCAGCCTGCTACTGTGATGGGTACACTCCTCGTAAATTCAGTACCAGCATCTGTTTTATTCGATACAGGTGCATCGCATTCATTCATGTCAGAAGATTTTGCATTCATGCATGGCATTAAATGTGAGGACATGAATGCTTCACTATTAGTGCACACCCCTGCGGGCCAATGTCGAACCTCCATGATTTGCAACGACGTCCCTGTAGAAATCGAAGGACTGGAATTCCTTGTCTCTCCCATCGTACTGAAGTCCTGTAGCATTGATCTCATTCTGGGAATGGATTGGTTAAAGGCGCATACCGCTTCTATCGTTTGCGCCACCAAGACCGTCCATCTGCTACACCCTTCTGATGAAATAATTAGCTATGATGCTCATCTGGTTCGGAATGCCGAGGCCAGACTTTATGCCTTAAACGCCTTGAACGTTACACCACTCAAAGGCATTGAAAACATTCCCGTCGTGCGTGAATTCCTAGACGTCTTTCCTGAAGAACTCCCAGGGATTCCCCCTGCTAGAGCTGTCGAATTCGTCATCGACTTGAAACCGGGCACCACTCCTATCGCCAAGCGACCCTATAAGATGCCGCCGCATGAACTCCTTGAGCTTAAGGAGGAAATCGATAAATCTCTTCAAACTGGTTTCATTCGCCCAAGTTGCTCTCCTTGGGGAGCACCTTCTCTCTTTGTCAAGAAGAAAGATGGGACGAACCGATTGGTCCAAGACTACCGTCCTATAAATCAAGCTACCATTCAGAATAAGTATCCTCTTCCTCGGATCAATGATCTGTATGATCAACTGGCTGGATCATCAGTGTTCTCTAAACTCGACTTGAGGTTGGGTTACCATCAGATCCGTGTTCGTGAGGAAGATATCCCCAAGACCGCCTTTGTGACTCGTTATGGTTCATACGAGTACACCGTCATGTCTTTCGGCTTAACCAATGCTCCAGCCACCTTCTCTCGCCTGATGAACTATATATTCATGGATTACCTCGACAAGTTCGTCGTGGTTTATCTGGATGATATTCTGGTATTTTCCAAGAACGAAGAGGAACATGCTGAACATCTTCGCCTCGTGCTGGAAAAGCTACGAGAGCATCAACTTTATGCCAAGTTCTCCAAATGTGAATTCTGGCTTCCCGAAGTAACCTATCTTGGGCATGTCATCTCTAAGGATGGTATTGCCGTCAACCCTGAACGAGTTCAGGCTATTCTCGATTGGACTCCTCCGAAGAACGTTAAGCAAGTCAGAAGTTTTCTCGGTCTCGCCAGCTACTGCC
>NC_057813.1:227112286-227119506 GCF_018294505.1 Triticum aestivum | reverse complement strand
TGGGATCGAGCGTGTTGGGCTATGTGGTGCACCCCTGCAGGGAAGTTAATCTATTCGAATAGCCGTGATCTTCGGTAACAGGACGACTTGGAGTTGTACCTTGACCTTATGACAACTAGAACCGGACACTTAATAAAACACACCCTTCCAAGTGCCAGATACAACCGGTGGTCGCTCTACCTCAGGGATATGAGGAGGGGATCGCCGGGTAGGATTATGCTATGAGATGTTATTGGGAGATGCTACTTGGAGGACTTCAATCTACTCTCTTATACTTGATGCAAGACGAAGGTGACCAGAAGCGTAGTCTTCGACAGGACTAGCTATCCCCCTCTTATTCTGGCATTCTGCAGTTCAGTCCACTGATATGGCCTCCTTACACATATACCCATGCATATGTAGTGTAGTTCCTTGCTTGCGAGTACTTTGGATGAGTACTCACGGTTGCTTTCTCCCCCCTTTTCCCCCTTTCCTTTCCTTCTGGTTGTCGCAACCAGATGCTGGAGTCCAGGAGCCAGACGCCACCGTCGACGACGACCCCTACTACATCGGAGGTGCCTACTACTACGTGCTGCCCGCTGACGACGACCTGGAGTAGTTAGGAGGATCCCAGGCAGGAGGCCTGCGCCTCTTTCGATCTGTATCCCAGTTTGTGCTAGCCTTCTTAAGGCAAACTTGTTTAACTTATGTCTGTACTCAGATATTGTTGCTTCCGCTGACTCGTCTATGATCGAGCACTTGTATTCGAGCCCTCGAGGCCCCTGGCTTGTATTATGAAGCTTGTATGACTTATTTTATTGGTAGAGTGGTGTTGTGATATCTTCCCGTGAGTCCCTGATCTTGATCGTACACGTTTGCGTGCATGATTAGTGTACGATTGAATCGGGGGCGTCACAAGTTGGTACCAGAGCCGACTGCCTGTAGGAATCCCCCTTCCACACTCCTTGGCCGAAGTCGAGTCTAGACATTACAAAAACTTTTACTAACTTGGCTGTGTGCCTTACGGGCCCACGTCGCCATCGGGTGGTACTAGGATCTTTTACTCCTCGACCTTTACTCTGGGACTCTGAACTCTTTTCTACTCGGGTTAAACGAATTTACTAACTCTAACATTAGGATCCCGTTACCACGTTCACCCCGAAGTTGGATAAGACATAGTTATTCTGTAGGATAGCATTTTGAATAATGCCCGTGTTGTCATTTGACTCCATTGAAACATCTTTGTTTTCAGATGGAACCCACGAGGCAGGTCGTGCGCCACACTGCGGCCATTGGTGCCTCAGGATCACCTGCTGTGCTAGCTGATATGATGACCTATCTGGGTTATCGCTGGCACCCTGAGTACACCGTCTACGAGGAGTACCAGGACTTTAACCAGGAGCAGTACCGTGCCATCGTCCACCTCTACTCTCGGGAGTATGAGTCCACTACCGTGCTGCACACCGCTCATGGTGTTGGAGTGACCGTCGAGATGGCAGTCCACGATGCGGCTCATGCTGCTCTGACACGTCTTCATGGAGAGTATCAGGCATTGGACACTTCCCCTTTCAGGCACATTCCTATCGCATCTGACGTTGGTGCGGAGGGATACTACACTGCCGCCTACTCCACCGTCACCCGAGAGCCGTTCCACCATCAGCGCCTGGTGCTGCATGCTGATGGGCTGGACCGAGCTAACAGAGCTCTTCGCCACGAGTTGTACACCACTCGTCAGCACCTTTACAGGGCTCTGACGCGGTTGCACCCCTTTGTCCGGTCTGGACAGCTGCCGCGTTCTGCGATCTACCCAGCCAGGACCGTGATGCCCCACGGTGTCGGATGGCCAGAGGTGGGAGGCTACTCCCCCGCACTTGGTCCTCTTCTGCCACCTGAGCGTCGGGTTCTACACCAGAGTATCCGCGGCCCCCAGGCCACTGACGTGGAGGACTATCCGTTGCCTCACCACCAGCTGTCAGGTTACAGCTACCTTCACAGTACCTCCTGGGACTGATGTAGTCTTGCTCATTAGTCTTAGATGCACTCGCGAGCCTGCGTGCCGCCTATGATGACTTAGTCTATGTACGGAACTCTGTGTACTGAACTCTATGTTCGACCCCTTTTGTAAGTTATGCCGACTATCTAAGTGGTATCTGTCGTGCTCCTTTCATTATGCATGTTTCATCATGAATGACTCTTGTCTATGCAAATTTCTCAATACTGAACTACCCCTGTTATATATTAGCAGGATGGTTAGACCAGCTGGTCGTGGTCGTGGTGGCAACTTCCCACCACCGCCTGAGTACATGGCTGGTATGATCCAACAGCTTGAGATGAATCGCCAGTTCATGGAAAACATGATGGCTCAGTTTCCTCGCCCCAATATGAACCAGCATCCAAACACAACAACTCTGCAGGATTTCATACGCCTCAACCCAAGTGTGTACCGCAGCTCAACCCAGCCGCTGGATGCTGATGACTGGCTCCGTGACATCACCTATGAAATGGAGTCTGCTGATGTAGCCCCTGCCAGCTATGTCACTTTTGCTTCCTTCTTCCTGAAGGGACCCGCAGCTCAATGGTGGGACAGCCATAGGCGTACTCTGCCAGTTGGGACAATCATCTCCTGGCCAGACTTTCAGGCTGCCTTCCGTGCCCGCTTCATTCCTCAGGGAATCATGGACAGGAAGAAGCGTGAGTTTCGCAACCTCACCCAAGGCAACAAGACTGTTGAAGCTTATCAGCGGGAGTTTCTGGACTTATCCCGCTATGCTGAAGAAGACATTGCAACCGATGCTCGCAGACAGGAGAAGTTCCGTGAAGGCCTTCAAGCTGACATCAAGCTCACACTTCTAGTGCATGACTTTGCCGATTTCGCCACCTTGGTGAACAAGGCCATCAATGTCGAGACTGGTCTGCAAGAACACCAGAGCTCTCAAAGGCGCAACCGTGACACGGGCTCATCTTCGGGCCCGCCCTCGCAGAAGCGTAAGATATGGATCCCGAACAGCATGTACCGTCCAACTGCACCTGCCCCAAGGCAGTCTTATGCTGCACCTCGTCTGCCGGCTGCTCCAACTAGGCAGCCGAGGCTTCCAGCTCCACCACCCCAAGCTCCTGTTCCTACCCCCGAGAATGGGTTGTGCTTCAGGTGCGGACAACCAGGGCACCGTGCTAGGGAATGCAACCAGAGACAGAATCAACTGGCCCTTCCAGCAACTGGCCGTGGGAACAACCAGGCCCGCAACAACAATGCCAAGTCTTATGGCCGTGTTCATGCCAACCACATTGATCTGAATGAAGCTCAAGACAAGCCTGCTACTGTGATGGGTACACTCCTCGTAAATTCAGTACCAGCATCTATTTTATTTGATACAGGAGCATCGCATTCATTCATGTCAGAAGATTTTGCATTCATGCATGGCATTAAAAGTGAAGACATGAACGCTTCTCTATTAGTGCACACCCCTGCGGGCCAATGTCGAACCTCCATGATTTGCAACGACGTCCCTGTAGAAATTGAAGGACTGGAATTCCTTGTCTCTCCCATCGTACTGAAGTCCTGTAGCATTGATCTCATTCTGGGAATGGATTGGTTAAAGGCGCATACTGCTTCTATCGTTTGCGCCACCAAGACCGTCCATCTGCTACACCCTTCTGATGAAATAATTAGCTACGATGCTCATCTGGTTCGTAATGCCGAGGCCAGACTTTATGCCTTAAACGCATTGAACGCTGCACCACTTGAGGGCATTGAAAACATTCCCGTCGTGTGTGAATTCCTAGACGTCTTTCCTGAAGAACTCCCAGGGATTCCCCCTGCTAGAGCTGTCGAATTCGTCATCGACTTGAAACCAGGCACCACTCCTATAGCCAAGAGACCCTACAAGATGCCGCCGCATGAACTCCTTGAGCTTAAGGAGGAAATCGATAAATCTCTTCAAAGTGGTTTCATTCGCCCAAGTTGCTCTCCTTGGGGAGCACCTTCTCTCTTTGTCAAGAAGAAAGATGGGACAAACTGATTGGTCCAAGACTACCGTCCTATAAATCAAGCTACCATTCAGAATAAGTATCCTCTTCCTCGGATCAATGATCTGTATGATCAATTGGCTGGATCATCAGTGTTCTCTAAACTCGACTTGAGGTTGGGTTACCACCAGATCCGTGTTCGTGAGGAAGATATCCCCAAGACCGCATTCGTGACTCGATACGGATCTTACGAGTACACCGTCATGTCTTTCGGCTTAACCAATGCTCCAGCCACCTTCTCTCGCCTGATGAACTATATATTCATGGATTACCTCGACAAGTTCGTCGTGGTTTATCTGGATGATATTCTGGTATTTTCCAAGAACGAAGAGGAGCATGCTGAACATCTTCGCCTCGTGCTGGAAAAGCTATGAGAGCATCAGCTTTATGCCAAGTTCTCCAAATGTGAATTCTGGCTTCCCGAAGTAACCTATCTTGGGCATGTCATCTCTAAGGATGGTATTGCCGTCAACCCTGAACGAGTTCAGGCTATTCTCGATTGGACTCCTCCGAAGAACGTTAAGCAAGTCAGAAGTTTTCTCGGTCTCGCCAGCTACTGCCGTCGATTCGTCGAGAACTTCTCCAAGATTGCCAGGCCTCTGACTAACCTATTGCATAAGGGCGTCAAGTTCCAATGGACAGATAAATGTCAGGAAAGTTTCCAGGCACTCAAGGACAAGTTGACTTCTGCCCCAGTACTAGCTCCTCCTGATACTAAGAAGGACTTCGTCATTTACTGCGACGCTTCCCGTCAAGGACTAGGCTGTGTCCTAATGCAAGAGCGCAAAGTGGTTGCTTATGCCTCTCGGCAATTGCGCCCTCACGAGGAGAACTACCCAGTTCACGACCTCAAACTTGCTGCTGTCATTCATGCACTAAAACAGTGGCGACATTACCTACTCGGTAATCGTTGCGAGATCTTCACTGACCACCAAAGCCTGAAGTATATATTTACTCAGCCAGACCTGAACCTCCGTCAGCAGAGATGGATGGAGACTGTTGCAGACTTTGATTTGGGTATTTCCTATACCCCAGGCAAGGCTAATGTAATGGCTGATGCCTTGAGCCGCAAGTCTTACTGCAACCACCTCCAGGTTCACAAAGTCCAGCCCTCACTTGTTGAAGAATTCAGAAAGCTAAACCTCCATATTGTTCCTCCGGGTGCACTCGCTCCCCCTCCCCCGGAGTTCCGCAAGATGAATCTCCGTGTTGTTTCCCAGGGTTCCCTCTATACCCTGGCTGTTGAACCCGATCTCGTGGGCACCATAAAGACAATGCAGGGATTTGACTCTGAAGTCTACAAGATTAAGCAAGACCTCAAAGAAGGAGGTTCCTCGTCCTTCACTATTGCTGATGATGGCGCCTTGTACTTCAAAGGCCGCCTAGTGGTGCCGTGTAAGAAGGAAAACCTGAATATGACTCAGGAGGTTATGAAAGAAGCTCATGATACGCCTCTATGTATCCATCCTGGTAGTACGAAGATGTATCAAGACATTCGTCAGAGATTCTGGTGGTCTAACATGAAGCAAGACATTGCTCGTTATGTTGCTGAATGTGACGTTTGCCGTCGTATCAAAGCAGAACATCAAAGGCCTGCTGGAACTCTGCAACCTATATCTATTCCGGAATGGAAATGGGACCATGTCGAGATGGACTTCGTTACTGGATTCCCCAAATCGCAGAAAGGCAATGATGCTATTCTTGTCGTCATTGACCGACTTTCTAAGGTTGCACATTTTCTGGCGGTCAAAGAAACGATCACTGCTAGCCAGCTTGCAACCCTCTACATGACCAGAATTGTTTCGCTTCACGGTATTCCACTGGTTATCAGTTCAGACCGTGGCAGTTTATTCACTTCAAGATTCTGGGCAAGTTTCCAAGAAGCTATGGGCACTCATCTGTCTTTCAGCACTGCTTTTCATCCTCAGTCACAAGGGCAAGTTGAACGTGTCAACCAAGTTCTCGAAGACATGCTTCGAGCTTGTGTTATTTCCTTCGGCAAGAAATGGGAGGAATCTCTTCCGTATGCTGAGTTCTCTTATAATAATAGCTACCAAGCTAGTCTGAAGATGGCCCCCTTCGAAGTGTTATATGGACGAAAGTGCCGAACCCCTCTGAACTGGTCAGAAACTGGGGAACGTCCACTCTTCGGTCCGGATATTATCCAACATGCCGAAGAACAAGTCCGCATTATTCGCGAGAATCTCAAGACTGCTCAGTCACGTCAAAAGAGTAATTATGACCGTCATCATAAAGACATGGTCTATCAACCTGGCGAAAAGGCCTATCTTCGAGTTACACCAATGAAGGGTGCTCACCGCTTCGGGATCAAGGGCAAGCTAGCTCCTCGCTATATTGGCCCATTCACTATTCTGGAGAGGCGTGGAAAAGTGGCATATCAACTGGAGCTTCCGTCGAACCTTTCTCAGGTTCACGACGTGTTCCATGTATCACAACTCCGCCGTTGCTTCAAGGACCCAATCCGAGCTGTGGATCATGAAGTGCTCGAATTGCAACAGGACCTCTCCTATAAAGAGCATCCGGTCCGCATTCTCGACCAAGCTGAACGCCGCACACGCCAGAAGGCGATCAAGTTCCTCAAGGTCCAGTGGTCGAATCACTCTGAAGACGAAGCCACCTGGGAACGCGAGGATCGTCTGCGTGATGAATACCCCGCACTGTTTCCTTCTACCTCCTAAAATCTCGGGACGAGATTTCTTGTAGTGGAGGAGATTTGTAACGCCCGGATAATCTTGCTACAGTAATCCCCACTAATGTTGCCACGTCACCTCGGATACTGTGGATAAACTCGCGTTAGTTCGGAACCTAGTTCGAATTTCAAATTTAAAACGAAAACAAACAATAAAAGTTTTCAAAAACGAAAACTAAATTGTTCGGGGGTTGTCTAAAATAGCAAACCTAATTATGGTGGGGTGCACAAATTTTTGTAAAATGTTTTGGCATTTTAATTAAACTAAAACAGAAAGCAGAAAAAAGAAAAATAATAAAAGAAAACAAAGGAAGAAGAAAAGGGGAGGGAACCTCCCCTGGCCCATCTGGGCCAGCCCTTCCCCCGGCCCCGCCAGCCCCCCGAAGCCCCACCCCACCTGGCCCCTGGCCTGGCCCAACTCCCCCCCCTGGGCCGGCCCAACCGGCGCCCCCACTTAACCGCCCCCGGCCGAACCCTAGCTGCCCCCCCACTCACCCCCCCACGC